>NW_027266882.1:0-141859 GCF_046630445.1 Rutidosis leptorrhynchoides | reverse complement strand
CCCAGAATAATTTGTATGGTTCTGTTTCTGATTTATCCAACTTGGGCTCTTGCTCAGGCTTGAAATCTCTGAATCTGTCAATCAACGGCCTGGATTTCTCAGGGAAGGAGCTAGCTAATGGTGGTTTGAAGCTGGATTTGGAGGTGCTCGATCTTTCTCTGAACAAGATTTCTGGTGTAAATGCTGTTCCATGGATTATCTCAGGTGGGTGTGAGAATTTAAGCCATTTTTCTTTGAGGGGAAACAAGATTAGTGGAGATATAAACGTTTCTGGTTGCTTGAATTTGAAGTTTCTGGATGTTTCCTTTAATAACATATCGTCGAGCATACCTTCATTTGGTGATTGTTTATTTCTGGAGCATCTCGATATTTCGGGAAACAGGTTCGTTGGAGATATTGGGAAGTCAATCTCTGAATGTAAGAAGCTCAACTTCTTGAATGTTTCGAGCAACCAATTTGCAGGACAGATTCCAGTCTTGCCCACGACAGGTTTGCAGTATCTGTCTTTAGCAGCTAATGACTTTGAAGGTTTGATACCTCTGCATCTGGTAGATGCTTGTTCGGGACTTGTAAAACTAGATCTTTCTGCGAATAAGCTCTCTGGTACGATTCCAAGTGGTTTCAGTTCTTGTGATTCCATGGAATATTTCAATGTGTCTATCAATGAGTTCTCTGGTGATTTGCCTATTGATACTTTCTTGAGTATGAGTAAACTCAAGAAGCTCGATTTATCATTCAACAGCTTCATTGGTAAATTGCCTGACTCCTTATCTAAACTGAACAACTTGGAGACTTTAGATCTGAGTTCCAATAATTTATCTGGGTCGATACCGGAAAGTTTGTGTCAAGATCCTGGAAGCAGCTTGAAAGAGCTCTATTTGCAGGGTAATTCGTTCACTGGCACCATTCCTGATAGTCTGAGTAACTGTTCGCAGCTTGTATCTCTTGATTTGAGCTTCAATTACTTGAACGGCACCATCCCTTCCAGTGTCGGTTTGCTTTCCAAGCTCCAAGATTTGAAGCTTTGGCTGAATCAGCTTCATGGAGGGATTCCACAAGAGCTTATGTATGCAGAAGCACTTGAAACTTTGATTCTGGACTTCAATGAGTTGACGGGACCGATACCAAATGGTCTTAGCAGTTGCTCCAATCTTATTTGGATCTCATTGTCTAATAATAAGTTGAGTGGTGACATTCCTGGTTGGATGGGTCGACTTTCGAACCTCGCGATTTTGAAGCTCAGCAATAATTCCTTCTCCGGCAGAATTCCACCGGAGCTTGGTGACTCGAGGAGCTTGATATGGCTTGATCTGAATAGTAATCAGTTGAATGGGACAATTCCTCCGGAGTTATTCAAACAATCTGGAAACATCACCCCACATTCGATTACTGGAAAGCGGTACGCTTACATCAAGAGTGACGGAAGCAGGCAGTGCCACGGTGCCGGTAACTTGCTCGAATTCGCTGGAATCAGACCAGAACAGTTGACTAGGATTTCGACCAGGAGTCCGTGTAACTTTACCAGAGTGTATATCCAACACACGCAGCCTACATTTATCTACAATGGGTCGATGATATTTCTAGACATTTCATACAATATGCTGTCTGGTAGTATTCCCAAGGAGATTGGAGTAATGTCATATCTCTATGTGTTGAATATGGGTCACAACAATCTATCCCAAGCCATTCCTGAAGAGCTCGGGAACTTGAAGGAACTTAACATTCTCGATCTCTCCAGCAACAGTCTTGAAGGGACTATCCCTCCATCCATGACTCGCCTCACTTTGCTCACTGAGATCGACTTGTCGAATAACCATCTAAACGGAACTATCCCGGAAATGGGTCAGTTTGAAACATTTCCAGCAAACAGATTTGCGAATAACGATGGGCTTTGCGGATATCCTCTTCCTGCATGTGGGGATAATTCCCCGAGTGCAAATTCTCAGCACAGGAAGTCTCATAGAAGGCAAGCATCACTTGCTGGAAGTGTGGCAATGGGTTTGCTTTTCGCGCTTTTCTGCATATTTGGTGTAATCATAGTTATTGTGGAAACCAAGAAAAGAAGGAAGAAGAAGGATTCAGCCCTCGATATATATATCGACAATTCCCATTCGGGAAATGCGAATACGAGCTGGAGGCAGCTGACTGGACAACGTGAAGCATTGAGCATAAATCTTGCAACTTTTGATAAGCCACTTCGTAAACTTACTTTTGCTGATCTTGTGGAAGCCACAAATGGATTCCACAACGACAGTCTCATAGGTTCTGGCGGTTTTGGTGATGTGTACAAGGCGATATTGAAAGATGGGAGTGTTGTAGCCATCAAGAAGCTTATACATATAAGTGGACAAGGTGATCGTGAATTCACAGCTGAAATGGAAACCATTGGGAAAATCAAGCACCGGAATCTCGTCCCGCTGTTGGGATATTGTAAGATTGGAGAAGAACGTTTGTTAGTTTACGAGTACATGAAATTTGGCAGCTTGGACGATGTCCTCCACGATGAAAAGAAATCGGGGATAAAGCTAAATTGGAGCGCTCGTCGGAAAATAGCAATTGGTGCGGCGAGGGGCTTAGCTTTCTTCACCATAACTGCATCCCTCACATAATTCACCGAGACATGAAATCAAGCAATGTTCTGCTCGACGAGAACCTGGAAGCCAGAGTTGCCGATTTTGGAATGGCGAGGTTGATGAGTGCAATGGACACTCATCTGAGTGTGAGCACATTAGCTGGAACTCCAGGCTACGTCCCACCTGAGTATTACCAGAGCTTCCGATGTTCGACGAAAGGCGACGTCTACAGCTTTGGTGTCGTGTTGCTGGAACTGTTGACGGGTAAGCGGCCGACAGATTCTTCCGATTTCGGGGACAATAATTTGGTCGGGTGGGTAAAACAGCATGCTAAGCTGAAAATAAGTGATGTCTTCGACCCTGAGTTGATGATGGAAGATCCAACCTTAGAGATTGAGCTTCTGCAACATCTGAAAGTAGCTTGTGCTTGTCTGGACGATCGACCGTTCAGACGACCAACGATGATCCAAGTAATGACGATGTTTAAGGAGATTCAAGCAGGTTCTGGGCTTGACACGTCACAATCCACCATTGCCACCGATGAGTTCAGTACAGTCGAAATGGTTGATATGACGATAAAAGAAGATGAACATGTGAAATAAAACTGATGATGAAGGAAGCTTCAAATTTTCTCTTCAGTTTTACCACTCCGAAAATGGGTGCATAGGGCTGCCATTGTAATCCTACCGTTTAGTTGTATGTATGATAATATCCTTTTGAAAAAGAAAATTATTCTTGTTGTTAATTTATGCGTAAGAAAAAAAGTTGAGGCTTATGAAATGTGTAAATATACAGATTTTTGTTTTGATCAATACTCGGTTCTCTTTTTCTTTGGAAGTATGTTGAAATTATTATTATTTTTCAAAAAAAACATATAATTAGATTAAACAACAATAAATCAATCAAAAAACCATATAATTGGCCTTATTGTTTTGTTTTAAATTATAAAATACTGGTATAATGGTTAAGATATAAGGTTGATGGGACGTAAAAAAAAAAAGTCTACATCTTTCCTACACATTCATGTCATTTTAAAATAGAAAAAGAAAAAAAATCCATCTTCATATTATGTCATTTCAACTTATTATGGGTTGAGGTTGAGGAAAAGCCAATCAAATTTATGGTTATGATCAAATCGATTGATTTAGTTCGATTTGGATAATATTTTTTTAAATTATTCGATTAAAATAATATCTATTTTATTTTGATTAATCTGATTCAATTTAATTGGTTTTTAAAAATAGAAGTGGACCAAAATTATATAATTAAAAAATATTTAATTATATTTGTTCCTTATTCCTTTCGATTATCTTTAAGTCGGTATTATCTGTATTTGTCGATATAAATAAATTACTCAAATTTTGCTCCCGTAAATTTATAGATTCAATTGATCCATTCATCTGAAAATTTTCTTCCGATGATTGTAGCTTTTGTAACTCTTCTACTATTCTAGAAACTAATCTACAATAGATATAAATTTGAGTTCTCATTCTCTCAATTTTTATTGGCATTTACATTGCTGGTTATTTCTTAAGACACTAAAAATTATAACTGGAAATTTTTTTTGTTAAAATTGAAACCAATCAAAACCGACCGACTGGTTTTTGGATTAAACCAATTTTAAGATGGTTCTATTTTAGTTCATCAATTTTAACAATCGATTTTTTTGGTTTGATTATATTTTTTTAAAAAATAGAACTGAAACCAACTTTACCCACCAAATTAGCCAAGTTATTAAATAGTTATACTATATGTTTAGTCTCCATATTTTATTTATAAGTCTTGATTGTCCCTCATGTTCCAATTGAGATATTTCATTATTAAGTTTAATATTTTGTCATGATATTTTGTTCCTTACCCAATAACGATCGTTTATTTTGCCGACACATCTCAATTTTTTTTTTTGAAATAATGATCGTTAAATTTTGCCAACACAGCTCATGTACTCCATTATATTGTGACATGTGTTAGATCAAATAAGTTTTCTATGGTAATTTGACTAATATATGGTCTTTTATGTTAAAATTTATTAATTTGAGATAAATTGTGACATTAATAAGAAAATGTTTCTACACGGTAACAATTGTTGTTTTCATGTCTAGACTTCAGTAATACCATATTCAAAATCACATCGAGGAAAAAAATCGAGAGATACTTCGTCTGACATTGCTAAATGCTACATTTAAAACCCAAATTGAAACACCTAAACTGAATGAGCAAAATCACGATAACTTGAACTTTCTACAACGTCGTTATCAATTACATGTGTCACCAACTTATCCGTCAAATTTAATATGTCGGCCATCTTAGTGAATGTTAGGAACTAGGGACCAAACACCCTATATGATATCAAACGTAAGGATTATATATTCGAATGTGAAAATGAGGGATAATATAGGACTTTAAGTAAACTCAATGGGGATCTAAGGTATGATTTTGCTATAAATTAATAATAGTATAATAATCCTAAAAATTAAGAGTTGCATTATAACCTCAATATGATAGTAACTAAATGTAGATTTCTTTTGGTCCTACCTAATCTCTAAGTCCATGATTCTGCTAGAAGTTACCAATAATTAGCTCATCTCTTCCCATTCGAAAAACCACATGTTCAAAATGGACCGGTCTTTTGAGGGTGTCGATCTAGGAGCGTTGGTCCGGCTACCCGAAGTGGAAAAAATGCCTGCGGGCTAACTAATGCAACTAGGCAACAATAGGGAAAAAGATAGGTCAATCAACAACATGATTCACATGCCCTCTCTGAATCGGATCATGGATATCTACTATAGAATAACCCCCCACCTCAACAAGAAGGTTTTACTAACCTTTATACAGGCTAGACACTTGAACTGGCCAATCGTGATACTCGCAGTGGACACGAACGAGGCAGTCCGGCTAGGCCACCTCCACCTACCCGGTAGCTGAAACATTCCGAAGAGACACAAGTGTCCGATCATAGAAACTCTTCGTAACCGTGATCGGGTTAACACATGCAATGATCTTTGCAACTCTTTTCATAAAAGACATGACCATACCACTTTCTAGAAGGGCAACCAAATTAATCGTGAGAGATCCCAAGTCTCGCATGATCTTTGCGATAGTCTTCACAAAAATCGAGACTAGTCCCCTAGCATATCAAGAGATCCTCTCAACTATGGATTCTCTAATGAAAGCCTCTCTCCTAATCTCCTAGATCTTAAGGATGACATAAAAAGAAATACGAGGGTAGAAACCTAGCCAGATAAGATAAAGGTCAATTGATAAACTATCATGCTTCTTGAATTGAGGATATAATTGATAGGTCAAAATACAGTTACACCCATGGGCTAGGGGCAGTCCTCCTCCCACAGTCCCTTTTGCACCACCTGCAACAACCACACATGCTTACTTAACTAACCAAGCTCCCCCAACCGAGTAGGTTCCTCCTTTAGGAAACTTATGGAGTTAGATCGGCCTATCAAAAAATGGTCACTAGAGCAATGTCCAGGATGTTGGCCATGGTCACTTCCACTTATCTTACAACACCTCATTTCTTAACGCAATGTGTCATCGACGAACCACTCTTGGAGAATTTATGGATACCTCCATTAAGAAGTATAATAGAACTGGTGATCCTTAAAGCCATGTTCACATATTCGACTTGCTTTCAATGTGTTTTCATCATACTCATGGATTCTTGGGAATGACCTTCTTCGATGTTTGTGCTTGGCCACCTTCAATTTCGTGGCTCCCTTAGACTTCTTAAGGTCGGTCACTATCAATGGCTTGGTGTTGATCACTTTATACTGATTTCTGTCCACTCTCAGATTAGGCTTAACCTGCCCCTTTCGGCACTTCGCATTTAAAAGATTGATTGTGCCTATCTCCTTAGGAAGGAGTTTTGCGACACAAATTTGTAGTCTTTTATCAATTTCACGAAGAACTTTGAGAATGGGATCCTCATCCCATTGTCGAGATTCACCTCGTAAATAGCCATTCCAAAGTTTGTATCAGAAGCTCTCGCACTTTCATAAGGCATATGAAGTGTTTGATTGTTCGGAATGCTAGTGGCGTGACTTCACTTCTCCACCCTCTTTCACCTATCAAGGCTCGAGCATATTTGACTTACTTTGGCCCAACTCATATCAGGATTTTCATCATTTGGTTCAATAGAGTCAAATGTTGACATGATCGCGCAATCAATTCCAATATGAGTTTTCATCATCATCATTCTTATCTACATCGAGTCGTTACCTCTGGTCGGATTATTATCCACTGATGACAAAGACCCACATCCCGACTCATAATCACTAGTCAAGCCCCTCTCACTCACACTTTCTGAGTCGGATGACTCTTCAATCATCACCTCTCACCCCCCCCCCCCGACTCAACTATATCATATTCTTAATTTATTGAGGATTGAGGAGTGGGATTATCTTCAAGATGTGTTTGGGAAACTTTAGGCGCTTAAGCCTTCTTCTTTGTCCCGAAACCGTTAAGCTTATAAACCTTATCATCCAACTTTAAGGTCTCTATTTCTTTTGACTTGTGGAATGAAGTCATGGTGTCCTGATTGATTGTGAGAGAAAATTATAGAAAAGCTATAAAATTTTAAAAGTGGAGTATTGAAAGAAAGAAAATTATAGAAATGAGAAAAGAGTGAAAAATGAATAAGTGAAAAACTTTCATTTATAATACCCTAGGTAACCTGTGTAGTCTGTCATCATAATAAAAATGAGATGTTCAACCGTCATAACCAAGGGACACTAACTAACTAGGTCCCCCATTTATACTCTCCATGACGATTCGCTTTTTCGGTTCAAGACACCGCCCAAATCAAATCAACATGGGAAGCCATATCAACTCAAAATAAAAAAGACCATAATCACATCAATTACCAATACATGATTAAAGGTGTGAGAAGACCCAAATAATGGATGTCGTCAACGAACACTCGAGGGAAAGAACGACCAAAAGAGAAACACTCTCGAGATATCAACAATTCTCGGATCAAAATGACAATGGTCGTCCCTTCCTGGTTATCACGCAAAATACCTAAAAAGCACTGAATCTAGGACAAAATTATTAATCTGTATCTAATCGAACCAAAGGTTGAAAGCATGCTCAGTTCCACTATTCAAGCGCTGACACTCTAAGTAAAATGGGCAAATAAGACTTGAAAAACCTAAGATGAGTTAAAATTTTATTATGTTCACTTTTACACAAGAAAAGGGCATATTATATGGAAATTGTTCGAGACCATGATGTCTTGGATGGAGATTGGATATGTAGTCACAAGAGTCCAGCTAGAGGACAACCCGGTTCAAAGACTCGTGCACCTACTCCAAAATCGCCTCATATGAAATGAGAAACATATTCTTATTATTAGGATTACTTGGAGGCTGGTAGATTATATTAGTATGACCTAATACCTATATAAACCTTTTCCTAGGATTTCACACAGCTCTGAAAATACCTACAAACAAAAACTTTCTCTTCAAGCTAAGAGTATATAGGCGTATAATTTAGCAACACGTTCTGATCATTGATCGATAGCTAGCCTTGAAAACCAATTTTAGGTCGTAGATCCTTAAATAATCGTCACATCTCTCTTCGTTCGAATTTTCAATGAGAGTGCAATCAAACTTTACATGTTCCTCGTACTTCTTCGTTTTTTGGACAAAACAACATGGACATTAAAAAAAATAATAGTATACATTTTGTAAATAAATAAAATACACATACCAAAAGATATATTATCCCTAGATCCATTTATGTGAAATGAAATCAAATCAGAAATAGCTATGTGGTCAAACATTGAAAGCAAGTCTTTTACATGGTTTTTTTCTCAAAGGGAGTTGAAACTATATATGGGGTAATTGGCTTCCTTGTCTAGGAAGGGAATGTATGAAGTTAAGAATCTCCGACTGAAGCAAATATTTGAAGGCATTACAATTAATCGGGTTTATCTCCAATTTGAACATTAAAACATAGAGGTTATGGTCGCAACTTTTATCATTTAGTAATAAATCGATCCGATTTGTATTGAAATATCAAGTTTCTGAAAATTAATGGCCTAAAAAAATATTTATATGTCCATGCAATAATTAATCTTTGGCAATCTCATCCGATTGAATTGAGAATTTTTTTCCAAAGGACAGGAGTTGAGCAACAGTTAAGGCTTTGTGCCCTTTCTGATTTGATTGCTACAATTCCCAACATGCCCTACATTGGAGGGAAATATTCCCTTTTTACCCTTACACGTGCAGTCAAAATGGTGACAATAATAATCTCATGAAAAAAAAAAAAAAAAAAAATTTGCAATAATTGGACAGCTATTTCGTGCAGTCAAATACAGTAATCTGCCATTTATTTCTTCCTAACGAAAATGATCCCAGATATTTTATTTAATTAAATCCATTGAATTGTACTCCCTCCGTATATAAATAGAAGACGTTTTCATTTTTTAAATTTATTGAAAAATTGATGTATCTAGTCATCATTATTGTCTAGATACATTAAATTTATAATGAATTTAAAAAAATAAAAACGTCTTCTATTTGTATACGGAGAAAATAATATATGTATATATATTTCATTTCAGTGTAGCCATCTGAATTTATGCATCAGTTGTGGTCCTAGTTACACTTGATAATTCTTTTGTTTCTTGTAGAAATTAATAGACATACAATACAACACAACTGTTCCTCCATTCAAGTAGAAAGTAAAAAGCTTCCTTGACAATAAATATCTCTAAAAATATTATTCTTCTTTTAAAGATTTTTAATGAACAATTAATAATTTACAAGTATTTCCAATGACAAAGCTAGCAAGATAGGGAATGTGTCACACATATTGAAGGACTAATACATACATACACACAACTAGGCAGGAGGCCAACTCACTATGTGTCAATCTAAATAAATTGAAAGCCCTAAAATATAATAAATAAGCTTTTCAATTGTAACCATTTTCCATTTTCTTCCCTTATTAATTCTATGCAAGCCTGGCTACTTCTTCTACAAAATATTAATTAGGTTCGGGAGGTGACTGATTTAATTAAATAAAATTAAAAATTAGTTCCTCCTTGATGAAGAACATGCACCGCACGTGCTCTTGGTCTTGGTCAAAGACATAGACAACTTTTCCTTCCTAGCAATTAGCAACTAGCAAACGAAAGTTCGTGCATCTGTCCTGGTGTGTTCACGGTTAAACAAATGGTGAAATTAAGTAAGATTATTACTCATTCCGTATCAAATTAGATGTTAATTTAGAAAATTTTACACAAATTAATAAAATATATTTTTTAGTTAATTTTTCAAATTATATGGACTAAAAAATTCTCATGAAGATATGTGAGTGAAGTTGGTGAGGGAGAGTATATGAAGGACATGAGGGTGAAAATGGTGAATGTGGTGAGGGTATAATGAAAAAACATAATTAATATTTCTTAAATTTGTCAAAATTTGCATCTAATTTAGGACAAAAAATTATATTTATATTAACATATAATTTAGGACGAAAAAAATATTAATTAAATTGACACTCTGCGATGCGTTTAGAGCATGTTTAGAGCGAAGCAAGACGTATTCTAAAAACCTACTTTAAATTTTCAGTCTTCAAAATTATAAAAGCTATATTCAAATCTAGTTTAAATATCGCATAATAAAATTTATTTTGATCAACTTTAAATATTATTTTATTAAATTTATGTATATTTATACTAATTTTTCTGATTTTACCTTCAATAATTTCAAACAATTACAAATATGATAACTCTACTCTATTGCATAAACATTTATAACCTTGAAATAATAAATAAACAGTAGATATATATTTTTTCTTCTCATTATTTAATTTATTAAAACTCGCAATTTTCATTACGCGACTTTAAGTGGGATGGCTGGAGTATTTTATTTGGAAACTGAAAGGAAATCTGCGTTAAGTTTTTCCTCAAGAACAAATGTAAAAAGTAAATATATTTATTTGGAACTGAAAAACACAAGAATTTAGTTGAGGCTTGATAAGAAGCCCAAGGGGCCACAACTTGTATATGTCCTGTTTGTTGGGCTCCCCCTAGATATTTCTTCTTTTACTTTTTCTTGACAGAGAAAAAATGCTTGGTAATTAGAATAAATATTCAAATTTCTTTGTGGGTAGGTTAGATTTATATGAAGAAAAGTTTAAACCAACCAAGACTAATGTAAGAAAAATAAAATCTTAGTGAAGGATGACATGAATTGCGATGTAAATTCAGAAGATGAAATCACATTACTCTATTAAATATACTTAAATTGTTACATCTTATCGAATCCGTTGAAGCAAACAAAGTTCATTAATGAATTGAATAAATAAATAGTGGAGATAAATTAGAATTGTGTGGTTTTATTAATTTGAAAAGAAAAGAAAGAATGGTTGTGGTTCACAAATCGCAATTAGGCGTTCTATTATATGCTATGCTATCCCAAAAAACACGCACACGGTGGGAAGGGACACATGGGCCAAGTAGGAGGGTGGCATGGTCTGTGGTGACCACTTCACAGTCTACTTCCGATAAACGCTCTCGTCACTTTCCTCGACTATCTTTGTCCGTTACTGAATAATACATACTGCCTCCCTAGTATTTTTTGTAATTTTCTACTTAACTAATAACTTAAATAAATATATATAATAAAAATTATTAATTAAATATATATCCATATAAATTAATAAAAAATATAAAACATCATCTATTATTAAAACCACGTAAGGTTTTCTACTGATCAGGACAACAGAAAATAGAATTGATGAGCATAAATAGGTGATTGTGCACATAAATGATAGTTAATTTTTTTTTTTTTTTTGATGGTCATGATAGTTAATTTTTAGCAATGGGTAATTTATTTGTAGCACATTTGAGATTGAAACTTATATATTACCGCTTCAATTTAATTAATATACTCTTTAAGACTAGTGTAATTTTATGTAATGTGTGACCAACAATTTAGGCCATTTTTATTTTATGTCTCAAAGATGATATATTAAACTTCTGCAAGATGGTGCTCATTAATTAGGATTTGGAGGAAAGGGCCTAACTATGTCCCTATGTGGCCCGAAAAAAAAAATACTATGAGTTAAATGCTATTATAAATTATGGGCTTGTATATTTGTTTTATCATTAAGAATGTCAGGTTTTTTTATTCACCACATGTTGGAGGTTAAGAACATATATATGGAAGAACCCTAGTACTCATGTTCGATAATTACGATATATAGCACTTTTCAACAAAATTGATAAACTTCGAGATATGTAGTTTACTAGTCTGTTAGTTATTCGGATGAACTAAATCGAAAAATCGATTCTTTATGGACGCAATTCGTATAGGTTGGAGAGGACTATCCTTGTATATTCCAAATGATAAAATAATAATAATAATATAATGCAAAATTAGAAATTTTACTCTAAGACATGATTGATCAAATTCAAATAACTCTGACAGCGTCTAATATAGCCTAAACGCTATATGTGCACACGTCAGCTCTTTTTATTTTTTATATATCGTCTTCAAACACTACGATATTAAGATAACAAAATTTAAAAGAAAATTAATACACAAAATTAATTAGACGACGAATCACACTAAAAACACCTAGCTAATTAATTAAAATCCGCCCATAGTTATTATACGTTTTCCACAATTGGTTGTATACGAAACCTAAAATTTTCAAAAAGGTTACATATATAAAACCGATTGTGGAAGCTAGTTCTACAAAGTAATTAATATATGTAAAATGTTCTTAGCAGCCATATATGATTTATGTATGTCTACCAGAAGAAATTGTTAAGATGTGATGATGGAGGTTGTGAATCTTCATTGTCTTCTGAAGGGGAGTGAGCATGCCTACCTTCGTATGTTGTTATCACCATTCTTGGATCTTCGGCTAAGCGCTCCACTCGTTTCTTTACTCGACAATTGTCTTGCGTACAATGGTAATAGCTCCTGAAATCATATTCAAACACTTTTGAACATATATTAGGTGATCAGAGAATCACTAGCTACTATCCTTTTTTTAAGTACTTAAGTTTAATTCCATACAAAATAATCATTCATGTAACAAAAATATATACAGCATAACCTATTTCTAGTGTGCCTCTTTCATTCACGTTGTTGTTTGTTACTAATGAATAGAAGGAGCAAGACACCAATATATGTAAATATTTCCTAATTTTTTTTTTTTTTTTTAAATCTTGAAATGCAAATTTATCAAGCTTCCAAGTATTTTAAAATACACTTGATCATATAAATTACGTACTATCAAAGATAGGTCATAGGAGTCATTATTCATGGCATGTGCTTATAGATTTCCCATCTAGTTTGCCTTCAAGGCACATCATAATTGATCAATATACACTGGTGAACAGTTTTTTTTTTAATACAGTGGTGCACATTATGTAATCTTTACATAGTGATTTTATAACTTTTAGGAATGAATAATTATCTCTTTTTGGACTTCACATTTCAAAACATGGAATATATACTTAATTTTTTTATTTTTTTTTAAGTTCGGAATATATACTTAATTAGTACATGATTTTAGCTGTAATTAATATCATTAATGATCAAAATTTGCATCCATTGAAATCTCCCGAATTAAAACCTGTAAAGTTCATACACAGTAATGATGGCAGCAACAGCCAAATAGTAATGTGTGATAAAAAAGCATGAGTATGAATGGGATATACAACTAAGGCAAAAGACAAAATAAAATACTAATTATATGAGAAAAAAGAAGAGAGCTTTTTCAGGATTTTGAAATTTAAAAAGCAAATCATTGGAAAGAAAAACAAAGTTGATGATCAATAAGTCAAATTAGAGAGTTTAAACCTGGGATGTTGTTTGTTCTTGACAACTTTCTGTCCATATTTTCTCCATTTGTAGCCATCATCTAAGACATCGACCTCGCTCATGGTCTTGAAGCAAAATCTGGGCTCTCTTACTTTCCTTCTTCCTTTTATTTTCTTCATCTTCATCAAAGCTACACGCAGATTATGCTGATGATCATCTTTATTATCGCCTTTATTATTGCTCTTATTTATTGTAACATATAATTCGTTCATCTCTCCCCACCCCCTAATTCACAAAACGATAGAAAGAAATATCTCAATGAAAATACTTTCTATGGTGCACATATATGTATATATATGTTTATGAACAAACATATGTTTACATAGTTGTACATAAACCTCAAAAAAAAAAAAAAAAAAAAAAAGATAGTTGTACCCAAATTAATTAATACTATTTTAATTAATTTATGGGTTTGATAATAATTTAAAAGATTATCTGATTAAGATGGTCAACAAATTAAGAAAAAAAAAACTAAACTAAAATATGCATGTGTGTGATTAGCCTCAAATTGAAACACACAGAATTCAATCTAAGGAAGCCTCTAGCTAATTCTATATTAATTAGAATTTTTACCGGCGATTGGGAGTTGATCTTTGCAAGGAAAGAAGATCAGGTCCTTCTAGATCAGATGTGATATTATTGTCTTCCCTTTGCCTCGGAGTCGGAGCAGATATTGATGAGAATATTAGGGTTTCGGAGAGATTGGTGCTGTTAGGAGCTAAGGGTGGATATATACAGGGAGAAGTGGATAAATTGTTTGCTTTCATAGAATTATAGGGAAAGTTTGAAGGAAATGAATTAAAGAAATTCATTGGTGTCATCATCCCTTGCTCATCTTCTTCACCAAACATTAAGCTGTGGTTTAGCATGGCTTGGGACATCTCTCTTGTATCTCCTTTTTCTCTGATCTGAAGTTGGTCACTTTATAATATAAGAAATCTCTCTGGTATAAAAGCAATTGATCACGAAAGGAATAGAATCATTAATTTAAGAGTCTCTCGACTTCTAGCTAGGGCTGGCACAAAATTCTACAATCGAACACTACCAACAACTTTCCCTAATACCTCCTCGATCCACTGTCCACTACCATTTTCCACTTTTATTTTCTTTTTATTTATTACTATTATTTTCTTAAACAAATTTCTTCATCTTTTATTAAAATGAAATAAGATTATTTTAGTGTATGATTCTTTTAGGTCATTTTTTCTCCATATTATATTTAAATAGATGTCATTTTATTTATTCACGTATATCAATATCATTTATTCAAATACATAAATTGTTATTACTATTTCATAATTATATCATTTCTATTAAATTATTAATTATAGTTAGATGTAAAATTAGTGGGGATAAAAAAAATGTATTGATATTTTTAAAAGATCAATTATTTGAAGATAAAAGAATTTTCCATAAACGTAATTTATTTGTATGAAGAGAGAGTATTTCAATCCACTAAGAATTAAACAAATCTAAATACTAACTAAAATGAACAATTGATTTAAAATAAAAACAAAATGGTGAGACTGAGAGTGCAAACGGAGAAAATCTAAAGGATGTGCTCAATTAGACAAAATTTTACCATTTCTTTTTTTTCCATACAATTCTATTTTCCAATATCTATTTTTGAAAAATTTTATGTAAAACTTGCTATGGCTTTGACCGTTTCTGTAGTGTCGGAATCGAGTATATTGGGTAATTGTGCTTGGAGGTTTAACATAGGATCGTTAGAACTCTTGTATTCCTTAAGTTGAGAGACATGAAAAATCGGGTGAATTCTACTCTCAACTGGCAGAATTAATTTGTAAGCTACTGCTCCGATTTTCTTTTCGATTTGATAGGGTCCATAGAACTTCTGGGATAACTTCTTTGAACTCGTTTTCTTCAAAGACACCTGTCTGTAAGGTTGTAACTTAAGTAGAATCCAGTCCCCAACCTCAAAAACTCTTTCAGTTCTTTTTCGATTCGCCAATTGAGTGTTGCGATTTTGTGCCTTGTTCAAGTTATCCTTCAGCTGGGCTAATAGCACCTCTCTAGCGTTGAGATAAGCTCCCAAGGTTTCCACGAGTGTAGCTGACTCCAGCTAAGTTGGAAAGTCACGGGGAGTATGTCCGTATAGGGCCTGTAACGGTGTCATTTGCAACGCAGTGTGATAACTAGTGTTGTACCACCAATCTGTTAGAGATAGCCATTTAGACCATCGATTGGGGATGATAGGCAGAGGATATATCAAGCTTCATTTTGAGATGGATGAATAACTCCTGCCAAAATTTACTTAAGAACGCCGAATCTCGATCAGAAGTAATAGACTTAGGGAGTCCATGTAGTTTAAACACCACATCCACAAAAACCTTAGCAACTTCTGATGTTTGTTGGGATGACATAAGGGAACAAAGTGTGCATATTTAGTAAACTTATCAACCACCACTAGGATACTATCTTTAAAATTGGATTTAGGCAGCCCATCAATAAAATCCATAACAATGTCCTCCCAAGCTTTAGTAGGAATAAGTAAGGGTTGGCAAACCTAGATACGGAACATGCTCACCCTTACATTTCTGACAAACCTCACATTTTTCTATCCATGTAGCTACAATCTCCTTCATTTTAGGCCAATAGAATAGACGTTTCACTTTTTGATAGGTTGCCTTGACACCAGAATGCCCCCAGTTGGCGAGTCATGAACTGCCACCATGATTTTATCCCTCAAATCTGTCTTGCAGCCAACATACAACCTCCCTTTATATTGTAACAACCCATTAGTGAGGTGGTATCTTGGTTTAGCATGGAAGTTAACCAGTAAAGCCTATAATATCTCTGTCACTGCTTCATCACCTTCATAGCTATTTGAAATTTCACCTAGCCATGTGGGAATAACCACTGAAGTCGTAACCATCGAATCACTGGCATGAGGTAATATCCCACCCATTTGCATTGATCCTGGACTCTTTAATATCCCTTTTTCGTCCCTCCCTTAAGAGTAATCATCTTCCCTTTCCATGAAAACGAAAATTCGTGTGTATTGAAATCCATCGTCACATGACTCAATTCCTTCATAAACTCCACACCAACTATAAGGTCGTAGGCCCTAATCTCAAAAATCCAGAAATCTGTACTAAATTGACACCCTTGTGTTCTCTATATGAGATTTAGAACCTTATCTGTACTGTATTGTGGCCCCCCTGAACTAGCCACACTAACAAGTAATGGATTGTCCAGCTTCGTAGTATGTAATTAAAGCATCGATACAACACTTGGAGAGATAAAGTTGTGAGTACTCCCTAAATCTATCAACACTGTGAGTGACTTATCGAGTGCCACTCCTTGTACCTTAATAGTATGCACGCCACTTTCTGCCCGTAATTGCATCCACCGGTAGTATTTCTCCGGTTTGTAATACAACCATGATCTCATCATCCATCGGGGCTATGGGTTAGCCACATTTTCTGAGTAGTCTAGGGGTTCCTCGACAATCTGTTCACCCTGTTTCCTTGTTCTCTGTACCATTTCTCCTTGAATAGCATCTAGTTCATCAACCTGAATGGAGTTGCAGCTACCCTGAATATCACATATCATATTGGACACTGATAGACATCGGTGTCCATGAAAATAATAATTTCCACAATGATTACATGGGTTAGTAACTTAGGCCGTCACTAATGATGGGTTTATGTTGAAGTAATTAGGCTTAAGAGATTTAAAGGGTCGAACTGTTTGGCTGTCGGGTTTCTTGGCTAGCGGGTTAGAGTTGTAGGTCAGGTTTGAGGGCCTGGTTGTTGGTGAGTAGCTGGATGATTGGGGTTTGGGTTGTGTGATTGTGAGTTTTGGTTCTTGGGCAAATCCCCATAAATATGCCTGTATTTTTATTTGTTCATATAACTCTGACAGAGATTGTGGTTTCTGTACATTTACAGTTAGCTTGAGCTTGGATGGTAAGCCACATTACTAGCTAGAGATATAAAAAACTATCCTTCAGGTGTGGTTCAAGCTGCAACACCAACGATTTTAGGTACTCGAATTGTGTTTGATATTCAGCGGGTGAATTTCCCATCTTTAAGGCATTAAACTTCTCAAATACATCTTTTAGGTTGGCATTTCCAAATCTGACAGCCAAGGCCTCCTTAAAAACAGACCAAGGTGGTTTAGAATCCATTGGGCACTAACTTTCAAACCCAGTCTATTGCTCTCCCTTCTAGATGGAGCATAGTTACCTCCCCTTTGGATAGTTCAGATACCTTATACATAGTAAAATAGTGCTCACAATTACGCATCCAATAGAGAGGTTCCTTACCATCAAAATCAGTTAACTAAAGTTTAGAGAAGTTTGGGATTTCCATTAGTGAGCTTAAGACTGAGTTGCTTTCAGGTGATAGGTCTAGGGTTGGTGGATTAGGGATAATCTTTGTGTTTGGCTTTTGTTTGCTTAGGTCTGAATGAGATCTGTGGTTGTTTTGATCATTGTAGGTTTTGGGGTCACCAAGGGACTGATTGGTGGTGTGGGTAACAACCCAGTACTAGAAAGATGAAGATCTGTACGTGCTTGTGATGGAGATGTAATCTCATCTTGTTTGGATGAAGAAGCAGGAGATCCACCTTGTTTCATGGGTCTAGCAATGACCTACTGCTCAACCAACTTAGTAAGATTGGTAAGAGTTGCTGAGTTCTGGGCTTGTAACCCTAATATCATCTCTGTGAATGTTTCAAATCTCTTTTGAGATTCAATGCTTTATTGTATGTAGCTGTTCACTTGAACCCTCAGCTCTTCAATACTGACAACCTCTTGCTGACGAGATTCTTCAACTGTGGCGATCCTGATAACATTATCGCGCAATCTCGTTGTTGCTCCGTCAACTGGCATTCTGGGTGATAGATTAGCTCGTCGAAAACGTGCTCTGATACCAACTGACACGATCGGAATTCGATCGTGATTGTAAAAGAAAGGTTTAGAGGCTTTAGGAGAGAAAGAGAGATATAGATAGACGAGAGAAAGAAATAATTGGGGAGAAAATATTTTGTTTTCTGATTAAAATTGTTTCTTTCTCCAGTACAATAAGATATTTATGCTAAAATATTGGGTTAAGTCCACTGAGATACTGATAAGGTTTAAAGCCCAAATAACTGTAAGGACTAAACAAAATATTATTTACTACCAAGTCATTATTGTGACAGGTGCCAATAGGACGAGGAGGAGGAGATTCGAAAAATGAGTCAAATTTTTCTGTCACTTCATCATCTCAATCATGGTGGTCGTCGTCGTTACAGTTGGCTTATAGAATTATCAAATTTTCAAAATATTTCCAACTCAAAATTCGAGTAAAGCACAAATAATAGAAAATGAATACTTTACATAATTTTTGCATAAGATTCTACTAAGTAAACTACAAAATTTCCATGAGTAATTCGATCAACGGAGATACTATCCTATTAGTACTTATAGACAAAAGTGAACATGAAGCTCGAATTTTAGCTATAACAACACTGGTGTTACCATTTCTATTTCGGATTACAACAGAATTCCCCCTAACGTACATCTCGAGAGAAAAATCAAATTTCTTGCCAACCCAATTGGCTTTTATTTTTCATGATAGGCTTTGGCAACAACATAACGTAAGAAATTAATTTGGACCCTGATACCACCTGATGGCAAACTCGAGCAGCGACAAATACTCTCCAACCACAAATGAGAACAAGAACAAATTGGGAAGAAGTCAGATTCTTGTTGAGTGAAAATTAGGTCAAAATTCTACATAAATTTCAAGTTGGTTTGGAACATAAAATAATCAAAATTTATAATCAAATTGAAGCGTGAGATGTCCATTTTCAACTAAAAATTGGATTTGTATTGAGCGATCTATGACTCGTCGAATGGACGAAGGTCGGAAATGGAAGCACTCGTGGAAATCAGATAATAATTAATTTTCAGGAAATTTGACAAACTCTATACCTTTCAGATTACCCTCTCAACTTGAGTGTTTTTTGTTCAGCCAAACTAAAAGCTAAAGCTTGCTATTTTGTCAAATTACATGTGCATAGTTTTTTTTTTTTAATCAGGAACGAGCATAAAATACGAAGAAACCTAGACAGCCACAACCCATCGGCTTCTTAAGTTTCTTAATTGCAAGGACCTTAAAAGTTTAGGAATAATTACTAATATTAGTATATCATAAAAAAAGAATACTATTCAAATAAGAGTTAACATAACTCGAGAATTGAACACATTCTACTCTTCAACTACAATTAAAAAATGGTTCCTTGCTTTAAAGATAAAAGTGAACGCAGATGAGTGCATAATAATAGAACACAAATAATAATATGAGTGTATCTATCCCAAGCAAATTGTTATTCATAGTATCTTTTTTCTTTGATGAATGTTATTCATAGTGTTTACCACCACACAGAAGTCTGTTTTAATGATCTTCTATAGATTTCTGTCTTTCTCCTCCCAACTTAAAGAAATGAAATAATATCAAAAGCAATGATAAATCTTAGCTACAAATCTATTATATATGTCCCTCTGAAGATATCATGATTGTTATTATGAAAATGAAGATTATCCTATTTGACTTTATGCAGAAAATTAAAAAGTTTCTCACCTTTTTCGATATCTATTTATTTATTTTTTTCCCTTTCACTTTTCCATTATACTATTACTTTCCTTTTAACCCCACAATTCTCAAATTCCAAACACAACTAATATACCTTACATCCCTAATTAACTACGCAATACAATATTTGGCTTTTGTTCTTTGTCTATTTAAAACTTTCAGTGGACCATATATATATATAACTATAAAATTCTTCATATAAAAAGTTTATATTGGGTTAATCTATGATAGTTTACAATTATGTTATTGATGTACGTTGCACCATGCATGGTTCATCTTGGTAAAAACTAAAAATACTAATTTCATTTACTATGAGTTTGAAGGAGATCTTGGCTTGGGTGTCATACGAAAAAATTTAATCATAGCAGTCCAGTAGGTCAAGGTCATTTCTTACTTAACATCCAAAAAAAAGAGAGAGGTAATTTCTTACTATTTTTTGTTTATAATAAAAGGTAGTTTCCATTGACAATAAATTAGTGTAATTAAGGATGATCGCAACGTGGACTGAACAACCTTGCCTACCTTATAAACAAGGTAAAAACTAAAAAAACCCATACAATCCTATGAGTGATTATTAAAAAAAATAAAAAAAATCCTATGAGTGAGCAATATTCCATAAGTACGTACGTGAAAAGCATAAAATATCTTTTTTTTGAATAAAAAAGAGCATAAAATATCAAATCATTCATTTACCTCTTTTTTTTTTTTAATATTTTAATCTCTCAATTTAAACTTTATATATGATTTCTCATTTTTTAATTTCATAATTAATTTAACTCCCTACTTTCGCAAAATAATATATTATTATCTCTTCCATTAGAATTTTCAGTTGACCAAATTTTAACCGTTAATTTTTAAAAATATTATTTTATCCATTTAATGTAATTTTAGTTATGATTTTATATTAATACATATTAGAAAAATTATTATCAATCCATATTTAAAGTTAGAATTATAAATTTATCAATTAATTTATCATAAGTCATAATTTGATAAAAAAATATAATTTCTTAAATTTCATTCACTATTTAAATTTTACTTTTTAATTTAAATATACAATCACATATATATAATAATAATGATGTAATTATAATTTTAAAAAAATTAATCATTAGGGTAGTATTCTAATTATTATTTAATTATAATTATTTAATTATTAGTAATTATATGAAAAATGATAAGTAAAGATATATTTAAAAAAATAAAATAATATTTTCACAAAATTAACGATTAAAATTTTGGTCAACTAACTGAAAAATTTAACAGAATAAGATAGTAATATATTATTTTATAAAAATAAGAGGTTAAATTAATTATGAAACTAAAAGGGAAAAAATTATATATTAAATCTAATCTGACGGATGTTAAATTTTTTCTTTTTTTTTAAGGAAGCTAAAGATTATTTTTTTTTCTAATATTTTTTTTGATAATGTATATAGCTCTCTCTTTGATGAGCTTCTCTTTTTTCTTTCCCTTCAAGCGGATTTCGTTGCTTTTATTCTAAAACTGGAGATGAACAGCCCTCAAACTTATATTAAAAAAGTGAATAAATATTTAGCTTGAAATTCGGTTAATTCTGCTCTTCCTCTCTCCTATTTTATATTCAAGTTAATTGAACAATGTTATTTATACAAAAATTTTGTATACATAAATCTAGATATCAATGCCACGTCATGGATCATTAAACTTCCGTACACAGTCATGAAATTTCAATAAAATAAAAAAATAATAATAAGACTAACGCCTTCCTCTTTCTTCTCTACGTATCTAATAACAAAAAGGTATCCGTCGCCAATCTCTCTCGGTTCCGACGCCCGCGTCGACCACTCTATCCCTTTCGACTCCGGCCAGATCTATCTCTCCTCTCGAAGAAGACCAGATCCCGACGCCTCCACTCGACGCCGACCAGAGCCCGAGGCCGTACGAGAGCCCGACTATTCTTCTGTTCTGGATCTCGATATGCTTGACGTTGACCAGATCCCATCCAGAGTGCAACGACGTCAAATCTCGAAGCCCCTCGACGTCGGTCAAATCTATCTTCTTTTCATTTTTTGTTTTAATTTTATTGAAATTAATGACTGTGTAAATGAAGTTTAATGATCCATGACATGATATTAACACCTGGACATTATTTATATAATTTTTCTGTATAAATAGCATTACTCCAAATTAATTTTGCAAGTGAATAATAAAAATGCAAGCTACTAACCAGTTTATAACTCATGAAAAACCCATCACATTTTTTTAATATTATTCTTACTCTAATAAGTGATGCGTCCTTCATTAATTAGAGTAAGAATCATAAAAATTTAGATTACTTGAATCTAAAATTCAAGTGTTTTTTTAGGTGAAATCTATATTGAATTTCATAAACAAACTTTTATAATGTTATTTGTAACCGAGAAGATTACTAAAAAGTTATAATTTTTATAAATAAATGAAAATGACTTATCCAAGTACATTTTTAAGAGTTGTAGAAAATCATAAGTACTTAAAGAAAATGATCAGAAAGACTATTAGCAACGATAATTACTTGTATAGGACGGATTTTCTTTTTCGTTAGAATCTTTTATCAAGTTAGAGAGGGCTAATAACATTTTTCTATCCAAATAGTGAAAACATTAAAAAATATTATTTCGGACTTTTTTTTAACATTTTTTATCCGTCTTTTAGGTTCGTCAAAAAAATCATATTTTCTATCAAATTTTGTCTATGTGGCAGCCAACTTCCGTCAGTTTTACACAGTTATCGTCAAACAAACAACACATCACGTGCTGACTCAGAAAAAAGACACATCATCATCATCAACTTTCGACGAGACCATCGATGGTCGTCAGAACTTGAAAATTTTTGTTATGTGCGGACTCATTTCCACTCTTGAAATACACATTTTCTTCCCATTTTAAGTGAATTTTTTTTGAAAGGTTGCTAATTATAATTTGGTCCCTCAAGATTAGGGATGGGCACTGGTCCGGTCGGATTTTGGCCAAAATTCTAACTGAACCGGTCAATTGTCGGTTTGGAAAATTCGGACCGAACCGAAAACCGATACTCAAAATTGTTCGGTTTCCGATTAAACCGACCATCTTCAAAATTAAATAAAAAACCACTCCGTCAATAGCAAAAGAAGTCGATTCATAAAATCAAATTACAAATCCAATTTCAAGATCAAACATTAGCTATTGAAATCCAAAAAAGTGTTGGAGGAAAAAACATGAAGTATATATGATTTGAAGAATATATAGAAAAAATTGGAAGGATCGGGAAGCTTTAGATCGAGGAGGCGGTGGTGTAGGAAACAACTCGACATCTTTGGATCTGCGAGTGAAGCGGCATGGAAGAGAACTTCCAAGTTTTGGATTGACGATGGAGGCCGTGTAAGATGGAAGTTTTAGATTGATGAAGGCGGCAACGTTGAAAGTGAAGAGGAAGATGGTGTTAGGCGGAGGAGGTGGTGTGATTTGGAGTTGCTGACTTGCTGTCGTGGTGGTGTGGAAAGGAGGATCATTAGGGTTTTCTTTTTTTAATTATTTACTTTTCATTACCGTAAATATATTATTTGATTACATAGGTAGATAGGTTTTTATATATACATGTGGGTTTATATTATATTAGTATATTATGTTTGGACTAAATTAGAATTTGAGTTTGGGTACTAACTTGGGCCCGTCTGGTGTAAAACCGATCGTCTGGTGTCAACATTTTCAAACCGAACGAGAACCGAAAAACCGACCGAAATTTAAAAAAACCGACCGTTTTATTCTGTTTTTTGATTTCAGTTTGGCCGGCAGTTTATGCCCTTCCCTATCCAAGATCATTTTGTCGGTTCAATCCCTGAACATTAGCCCATGAGAAATCAACAACAAAGAAATCCGATCATTCTCAGCTTCGATATTTCAATGGGCGATTTCAACTTTGAAACAAGTTCGAACGCCATCTTAATTCGATTTAATGGATCCAATTAAAAGATTCTATCTTCTTTTTTTTAGATTTTTCTTTTCATTTGTGTATTTTGGTTTGTCTATGAAGTATTATTTATGAATGAGGGGAATTTATTGGACGATTTTTAGAGTTTAATAAGGGCCACATATTCTGAAAATAAAATTGGTACGATTCCATATGTGTATTTTTTAATAATAAAAGAATACAACCATTTAAATTATGAAAAATATATAAAATGCATATGAAATTGTATGCAAGTCAAGTTCGCATATTCATTCTTAGATCATTTCTTATTCTTACTAGACTCCATTTATATCACATTTAAAATAGTTATTTTTAAAAAATAAATTTAATGTACTTATTACTTGTATCGGCTTTTAAAAATTAACTATATACAACTCTCATATATTTCTCAAACATTAACTATATACATCTCTCATATATTTCTCATCAAATCTTAAAGAGACTGTAAAAAAAAATTTATCTAATGGACATTACTTTATAATCCTCAAATTTATGATTGAATAAAAAATTTCCCTTTGAAGACAATATGATATTTTTTGGCATTATTATGCTCCTCATTTATTTATATTTTTTTTATGAAGAAATATTTATTATTTAGATAAAGATTGAGTTAATGGAGAAATTGAAATATGTCCATGTTAATAATTTTTGGATTAAAATCTAACTAAACATTTGAAAATACAAACGTAATTCCCATTATTGTTTTTAAAATAAATAGGGAAAGGAAAATAAAAGAAAAGGACAGGATAACATGGAATGAATCAACCATCGATTCGGTTTAATTTTGGTCAATTCACATGGTCAATTTCGTCGGGTTCATTTTGATCCGATTCGGGTTAATTTTGGTCAATAGTGTAGCATCCATAACGATTAGTATTATATAGATAAATCAATCTAATTAATTTCTTTTAATACATTAATTATAAAGTATCCTATTTATATGATGCTTACCAATTATAAAGTATCCTATTATATAGATGCGTTTACTATTCACTATGTTATATATCTAACGATTTTAAGATGAGTTTTATGTCTGTTTTTGGTGAATCGAATTGAGATCCAATTCTAGTTTATGTAAAATTTAGATTTTTTGTTTGATCTAGATTAGGCGTGGATAATTAAGATATGATGTGGATAATTCTTGTACTTTTGTATACATTCATTGAGGAGGCAATAGTTTATTCAATGTCCATCTAATAAAAAACCAATGGAGTATTTTTTTTGAAGTTATCCGGAGTAACGCCAAAACTAAATCCACACCAAAATAAGTGTATATCATTTTTCTTCTCTACCTTGATTTATTGTGCACTCCTCCTTATACAATAATTTCTATATACAATATGGCCTCAAGAAGTTTTTGAAGACGATGGAGCTTCTTCTCTCAAGCGCCTCCTTTGAATTTTCGATCTCCCTCTCTCAATTTTTGACCAAATCCCGCAAATACCATTCTCTCCTAATCTCTCATGCAATTTCGACCCCCGACGGTTCCTCTGCTCTCTCTCCCCATCGACGCCGTCTGCGACGCCTCCCCCCATCGAGTTTGCATCAAATTTTTCTATGTCGATCGATCTTTACACTTCCTGTATTTTTCTTGATCGTAGTAATAAGAATGAGGGTCGAGGGAAGGTTATTAAAGCTTCAAGATACAAAGACACTTTCAAACTATTAGATGCTGGCTTCTTCAATGAAACTCGGGTGGTTCTTTTTAGAGAATGACAACATTTTAAGACTTTATCTTGAAAAAAAAATGAAACTCAACTGTCAAGACTTAAGATTTTTCAGTCCCTCCTGTATTGTTATTTGGTTTGAGTTTGGATTTTTTCATTTAATTTTGTCTTGATGATTCATTTTTCTATTTTATTTTCTACAGGTTTATTCTATTGCAAAGTATGCTAACAGATACAACATGTTAGTTTTTAATTTTGTTGATTTGGCTCTGCTCATTATGTTTCTTTGATATACAATAAAACTTGCTTCAGTGAAATTCATGTGGCTTATGTTGTCAGATATGTCCACCTTTACTTCAGACTCTTTTATCCTGGTGTCATGATCGGGATTCAGCCATGTCTCTATTGTAACAGGTTCTTCATTTTTCCTTTACAATGCCATTACTTTAGTCTGTTAATGGACTTTCCGTTACCGATAATGGTAGTTTCAACTACTTTTTTATTTTTTTGTTGTGTTTTATGCATATATTGGTATTGCCTATTTGTAGTGTGCTTTTTCTGTGATTGACAGTGACACATATTCATTTGATTTTTCCATTTTTTCCGGTTACGTCTGGTGGTACAGGGTTAGCTGTGCTGAATTTTACCCGTTCCAGCCTGCTAATTTTTAGCTTCCACAAACTGCAAGTGTTCATCTTTTGATCCTTTTCTAGAAACTGTAAGTTTTCTGTCTTATGACTTTACACACAAGGGATTGATGTCTTTTTTGCCTTATGTCTTATGACTTTTCTGGATTCGTACTTTGAAAGGTATATACATTTGATTGATTTTTGTTTACTTGGCTCTTATCGTGCAGACTAATTAGTTTTTATACATCATTTCTGGAAAGCCCATGCAAGAGATACTTCTTGATGATGCAACTATGGAGAACATTTCTAGGTTGTAACTGTGTTTTCCATGATATGAGTCTTATATTTTTTATTTTTTTTTCCTTTTATAAAAAAAATATAATGGTTGATTGTATGTTGACTGTGATTTTAAGGAAGGGGAAGTCTAAGGAATCAGAGAGTGCTACATTGTTGTGGATGAGTGGGCCAGAAGGTTGGTGGTATACGTTCTTTTGTTGTTGATCGTGAATGCGCTTACTGTTTTGATTTATTCACCTCAGTTCCTTATATGTTTGCATTCAACTTCAATTCTATGCCTTAGTTTTTGACAGACGTGTCTCTTGGTAAGTTCGAAATCAATGTCCATTCATGTTCTTCATGAATAGCAATATGTAGCTTAATGATGTTTAAGTTGCAGGCCTATTATTCAATTTTTGAATTGATGTTAGATTTTGGGTCTATTGTTCAGTGCTTCGAATCGCATTATTTATTTCTCTCCATTATTGATATGATGATCCTTGCTTTCCTTTCAAGTACTTATGCCGTTTTGTAAGTTTAATTTAATCATAAACCACTGTGTTTAGTGTTTATTTTGTATTTATTCTCCATTCAATATATTGTATTCAGTCTATATCAAATAAGAAATTCAGGCATGTGCATTTGTGCAAAAGAATATGATTCTTATTTTTTTACTTTTAAAATTTGATTGTGAGTTTTGCTAGGCTTGAATTTTGAACATCTAAAAGGTTTGTATATTTACAATAATTCTCAATTGCTCTTTAGATTCCATTTCTAATGTATTGGTTTTATTGTTCATTGCAGTTAGCGATCCAGGCAGAGGATTAATGGAACGAGAGGTAATTCTAATTTGTGTTTTAGGAGAATTGGGTATGTTTTTTTCTTTGCATGACTTCCTATATTTTTTCCTTTTTAAAGCAGTGGTTGTTCTGTGTCAGGCTGAATGGTAGCTTAAAAAACTATTTATTACCTAAACTTATTATGCTATGAGTCAATTTAGTTAAAAGAATTATTTTATTTGAGATAGAATCTGCAGTTGTACAACTTGAAACTGAAAAAATACAATATATTTAATCATAGTTTCGGCTTAGTGTTCACATCGTAATGCTTTAAGTTTGTGTCAAAATAGCTTATGTTTCTTGTGCTTTCAGCCATAATCTTGTTTCCTTAAAAGTTTGAACGTTTTTGTTGTCCAATTAGTAAGCATGCATTTGATCACATCACTTGTGGATTTTTTTATATTATCATATTTTCTTTTTCGCGTTAGATACTGGACTTACATTTGGGAAGTCTTTGTTTCAACTTCAAACTGGGAAGATTTTGTGTGTTCATAAACTATCATCTCAAGCTGCAAGTGAAGGTGAAGTGTATTTACTTAGATTTTACTTTCTTATATAGACAATGCAAAAACGTTCATTTTCCTTTGTTTTAATACTATCTCATCTGTAGGTTCTATATGTTCAAAAGATTCAACAAATTCATTTTCAATTCACTGATATATAATGACCAATCCATTTACTGATGAGACCACTCGCATAATTTTTGAATGTAATGAATACTTTTGTCTTGAAGCAGATCAAGTAAGTTAGCTTTTTCTATTTTGTCATTTATTTTGTTGCATTGCTTACATTTATCAAAGAGCTTCTTTGTTGTTGTAGGTGACTTTCTTACATTAAGGCACCTAACCATGTGTTTCTAATGATTGTAGATTTATAATGGAGATTCCATTCAAGGTATGTTTTTATGTCCATAAATCTCAGTAGAATATTGACCTTACTATTTGTCAACTTTTGAGATTGCTTGGGTTGTACTTTTTCTGAAGTTGTGCAATCGCCAGTGACTTTTTAATAACAATGAGAAGGATATGCATATATAATTTGGCTATATTACATTTGAGGCACATGGTTAATATGGTGCTTTGACACTTAAATTTATGTTTGTCATTGTCGGTTTTGTTCACACAAGTTAAATTTTATTATTTTAATCCATATTTTAAAAGTTCATGGTAGGAATGGAGGAGTATATTCTGGTAACTACAAACCTAATATCTGGTTTTTGTTTACCTTTTGGGTCTCATTCGTTTAATTAAGTTCCTGATTTGTTGAATAGCTCTAAAATATTATAGATCGTTAGACACATAACTATGAGAAGGATCAAATATGTGGATTGTTAAGGAGTCGATAATTCTTTGGTGCGTTTCCTTTTAGACCTTAATCATCTTTCTCATATTGAATTTCTTTTAAAGACTTAGCAATTACGACCTAGTTGCAGGTTTGTGTGTCTGATCCAAATACAGGGGAAGAAGTCACCAGCACTCAACGTGTTCAGGTGAGCTTGAAGTTCTTGGCTAAATACTTTTTTTTTATTAGTACAATTTTCATTATATGTGTTTGTGTTTGGATTTTGACTTTTGTTTTTTAATGTGATGTGCTATGGATTGCAGAAGGAGAACTCTAGAAGGTAATGAAAGTTGTATTTGATAGTTTGATACTTGATCTTATTATCTGGACGATCATTGATGTTTATTTTGGCAAAAATTATGCATATTAACTACTATATAGTAAATGACGATTACTGCCCAACACTAATTGTATTTTATTTTGTTATTAGCTTGAAGAAACACATCCATGAAAAGAAATGAGGGTAAAATTGTATTTTTGTTCGGTATTAATGATCATGGGGGTCCTCTTCCAATGTACGAAGACGTAAACGATTTAGTGTCATCGTTTTCTTTTTTTTATTTAAAGAATTTTGCACGTTCACAATTGAAAACTCAACATTCTTTAATTTTTGTGAGATTTGCCACGTTATACAATTTTTGATGATAAAAAAAAAAAGGAAAAGGAAAGGAAAGGCAGATTGAAATGTGGTTTCTAAAAAGGGAATAAAATAAATCTGTGATCTGATTTTGATTTGCAAAATGATTTATATTTTTGTTCATATAGAAAAAGAAAGATGACAATATAGCTTTAAAATTATATTTTATTAACATTATCGTTCATTTCTTTTTCCTTAAATATGAGCCACATGAAATAGTTAGTTGTGGCCCATTGTGTCGATCCAAATATCATCTGCTAATTGTCCCATGAAAAATATATTGAAGACATTCAAGAAGATGTTGGGTGCCACAGATTTTCTTCGAGTTATATAGTACTGTGTATAGTATAGTACTTTTTTAAAGTGTGGTTCCTTCATATTAGATGGAATCATATACTATTTATCTACAATTCAATCAGATAAAAAATTTGAATAGGTGATATAAATGTTAATATTTGATATTGTAGGTTATGATAACCTGATAATTTTCATATTTTTTTCGTCTGATGATATTGCTTAAACCAAGACCAAGTGTACAAGCCACGGGCCCGATCTAGTATACACTTATTTTGATTTATCTTTAGCATAACTCTCAAGATAACTTAAAAAAAGATACCTATTGATTTTTTATGAGATATCTGGTTGATAATTATTGCCATCACATATGTTTTATTGAAAATAAAAACTATTTCATTTTATATATGTCTTGTCTGTCTGAGTCATGTCTTTTGTAGAGACCTTCTTCTTCCCCATGCCATGCTCAGTAGTAATAGTACTACTACTAATTAAGTTGTCTTGTTTGAAATGACCGACTCTCTCTCTCTCAACAACAAATAAAATTTTATCTTAAAAAAAGAACAAATAAACTTATTAATATAATATATTATTGCGGTTATACACTTGATGTAGAAATAGACATGATCATGCGTTTTGCAGCTTCTAAACTTCACGTGCTTCCTCAGTAGTGTTGGATTAGATCATCTTGAGAAATTTGAAACAAAGATGATAGCTGCAAAAAAAGAAAAGTAGAAAGTGGAGTTCATCAATAACTTCCAGCGAAAACAAATCAACTTGAAGAAGAAGAAAGCTACAAAGAAGACAATGATTTCAGACAATTCGATCGAGAAGGTGTTCCTGAAGTTGGCAATGAAGTTTTTGAAGAAAAAAGAATCAAAACAGTGCCCTGAAAGATTGAACAGTGAAGAAGAAAAAAATTCTGCAGAAAGGACGAAACAACACATCGTCAAAAGCTCGAGGACCTCGGTGTACCTGCTGTAAATATTGGGGGTCCGACTGGAGAAAATGAAGACAGCGATCTGCGGAGCAACTGGCGATCAGTCAGAGCTCAGGCGACCTACCAGAGTGCTCAGGAAGACGTCGGCTACAACACCTCTAAGAGCAATTCGTCTGCAATTCCCCAGATTGGAAAGCCTCAAATTGGTTAGGGTTCTATCTTACTGTTCATGTCCGAATTTCAAATTTCTGCAGTAGTGGTTAAAATTAGTGTTCTGGGTAGCTTCGTTTAGTTGTTATGAAGTAGTTGGCAAGTTCAATTTTATCTGACATGGTATGAAATTCACAATGTGTGATCGAGTTGTATACTGAAGAACTAGAAATTGGGCATTTGTATTATGAGTCATTGCAGTTGAATTCGTTGATTCAGAAAGATTAAGGACAGTCCATTGAAGGTGTCTGAATGTTTACCGAAGTTCTAATGCATTGGTGAAGATGTCATTAAGTGGGTCTATGCTCTGTGTATCCTGTTCGTCAAGTTTGAGACGTAATTCAAATTTTACAGTTGTTTTTGTCAAAGCTAAGCTTTAGTTAAGTTGTTAGTAGTATGTAGAAGGAATTTGGATGCTGCTTCTGTCTTGATCAAGCTCAGAATAGAAGTCAAGCAAAAAGTCAACAAAAATGGTGTCTTTGTCGTGACGAAGAAGACGAAGTTCAGATTGTATTTTTGACAGTTTTACAGTGCTAATCTACTCAAAAACGTATTGTGGATGATTCTAGAGTGAAAATACAAACTGTAATCAAGAGGAGACGAGATCGTGCAAAAAGTAAACAATTTCTTCTTTTCCATTTGACCGGTTTTGGTTTCTGGCTTTCCTTAAAATCCAGCTTGTAATTACATTTTAAATTCCATGTCAGTTAGGTTAAAACTTTTAGACCCCTATATAAAAGCTTATTGTAATTGTTTTTAGCTTATGAATGGTATGAATTAATCTTTAGATCGCCATTTTCATCGTTTTTACAGTTTCAAAATCCGGTTGCATTGGTAGTGAGAGAAACCTTAGAATTTCGTTCACCCAAATTAAATTTTTAAGTTCTAAACATTTTAGATTCCTACATTAAGTTTTTAGATTAAGTTTAGAATCAAATCAACATGAAAGAAGTGATCATATTTTCTGTTCTTAGTCTTTGATTTCTGTAAAATTGAGTTTCAGTGATTGTGTTGCTGCGTTTTTCTGCTTTCACTTCATTTTTTCTTAAACTCACCGGTAATCGGAAGTTCAAGGATTATCCAACAAGTAGCACTTCCACCTTTGACCCAATTAAGATTTTGTTTTTTGCAGTTTGACTCAATTAAGATTGAAAAGGAATTACCATTTTGAATAATTTTTTTTTTTTAATTTAAAAAAATATTTCATTGCAAATCGAAACAAATTATGTGATTAAAGGAGAGGATAATTGTCTCGTCCATTTGGAAATTTAAGACTTCAAATATATAATAAAGAAAAAGAGGATGTAGAAATGTATCCTCCCTTAATTGTTAGAGAACAAAGATTGCAACAAAACTCTTGGATAACCATATCTTCCATTGGATTAAAATGGATCGATTTTGATTTTTTAATCGATCGATGGATTTTGATTATGATATGATCTGTTAAATAATATACGAAGCTAACTTACTTTAGCTGAAATCAACTAACCATTTTCAACTGAATCGATCTATTTTAACTAAAACGGCCGCACTACTTTAAGTTTATTTTTTTACAGGTTAATAATGATTGGTTTGATAAAAGATTAATAATCATACCCCTTGAAGCCATTTATAATTCAGTTGGATATCACTCTATTTTGGGTTATGATACAAGACATTTTTCGAGATATGTGTCGACCGTCGAGACTCGTGCGTCGTTCGGACGCGCATACAACGACTTACTAGACCATCCGAGCAGAATACTTAAGTCAGGTCTTGTTATCATGGACATGTCTCTCAACCCTTGAACGGTCTATGAGAGCTCGAGAGAGACCTGATCGGTGTCACGTCCGTACTCGAGAGCATATAGGTGTTTATGAGTTCAAATCTCTGCATATATAAATTCTTTTAATTCTCTCAACTAACCATTTGATAACAATTGTTCATATTCTCTTTCTATCACTAGAAAGACAAATCAGCCACTCACACGTGACTCGTTTTATCCGACGATAAGCTTAAGATCCCATGGTCTTAGACGAGCCTTGTAGGTCACACCCCCTGAGTGTAGAACGCTTATACTTTGTGTCTCTAATTTGGAGAAGGACTCGACCTTTTGATCTCGACTTTAAGTAGATCAGCGTGCTCTCTAGTCTTCTTAAGTTTATAACTCAACGAAACAAGTTATTTGTTTAATGTTTTGGATAACATGTTAAATAGTTCTTTATTTCATTATGTTTACAAAACTGGTCTGGATCGAGATGTGATTGGTAAATACATGATTTTTACTAAATTGTGGAACAACAAATGCTAGCTTTCACTCTGTCTGTCCTCCTAAGGATCAATTTCCTTTTTGAGCAGATCAAATTCCCTTTCTTAATAAATAAGTTCCAGTACTATTACTACTAAATTGCCAGGATATGTGATAAATCTCTTTTTCTAAGTACTATTCTGGGTAAGATATATACAGGGATTAATTTTAGTAAAAAAAAGAGAGTTTGTAGTTTATATTCACTTTTAACAAGTGAATATTGGTAGGTCTCCAAATTTCAATTCACGCTTCTGTTGAGTGTGAGCTTTCTTTCACATTAAAATACAAACATTCAAAGGTAAGAGTATTTCCGATGGGAGGATCAAGTTTTACGTGGGACGATTTGATCCAAGTCTTTCATATTGGAATGAATTGAAAAGTGGTCGGTCAATTTGAGAGAGTCAAGTAAGAGGGTTCGACCAACTGGTGGACCGCACATAATTTATTGTTTCTTTTTGTACTTTTAGTATATTTTTTATTTTTGTTTTAATATTTTTATTAATTTTATGTTTTATATGTAAAAATTGGCCTTAAAGTAATGATCACCCTATAAAAATGACGGATGATAATTTTCGTTTTTCATGACACGTTAGTTATAATGTGTTAAAGTTGGTTTGACCTCGTCCCTATCGTGGATGTTCTGAGAGACAGGAGTGTTTTCTCTGCATTTCTGGTAACATAATGTACGACGCTAACGAACCCTTTCCTTTTTGATTTGACGCTTCATTACTTGTCCACTATACTTCTCGAGCCGATCAAAGGGCTTGTATTTTAGTTGTCCGACTACCAACTTTATTCCTGTCTTTTTTGTTTTTATCAGGTACGTACTCACCCATTTTTTTTTTTAGGTTCAACACCCACCCTTGATAATCACTTGTTGCATATACAATTATGTTTAACTTTGCTGTAGGCAGGGGCGGAACTGGAGAAAAAAAGTTATGGGATCAAAATTATATTAACACTATTGTTATAAAAATTCGACTAAAACTTTTCACTGTATTTATAATTTAAATTATCTATTTTTTTCATTCAGATGGTAAAAATATGGATGCATCAGATGAATATAAGATCAAAAAGAGCAATTGTTCTCTAAAAAAATTGATACATGGGATTTTTTTCTAGAATATCTATTAAATTATTTTAAATTCTTACTCCAAATTAATAGTTTGTAATTAGAACAATCTCTTCAATATGGATCTACATGCAAGTAACAAAAAATTGGAAGACTAAATATTTTTTTCTAAAATTTTATGGGGTCAATTGAACCTCTAATCGTGAAGCTATTGTTGAACTTGCTTGTTTCTTAAAGCATGTCTGTCAGGAGATAATTGAAAACTTGATGAGCTCTAGAGTTCAAGAGATTCAAGAAGAAGAAGAATGTAGTTAAGAAGAATCTATGAGAGGAGATTTGAGCAACAAGGTGGGAAAGGTGGCTGCAAAAAATTCTTTGAAGTGTTTAAGATGAAACTAAAGCAGGTCGGATCGAAACTGGTCGCTGGAAGAATGAGCATAATTGATTCAGGGCTGACAGGTGAAGAAGAAGGTCTTTCTGCAGAAAGGACGAAATAGCACATCGAGAAGAGTTGAAGAACCTTACTATCACTACTGCAAACCTTGAGGGTGTCGATGTAGTCGAAGAAAGCTCTGAAGCTGGAAATGCAATTAACTTTAATGTGAGCGGAGGTGGAATTGGCGGACCACTGGCGACCATCGAGCATGATCATAAAGTTGTCCTCTACAACGACATTTTACTTAATTAGGTGAATTTCGTCCAAGAAGAAACGTCCAAACTCGCTAGGGTTTGGTGGAGTTCAAGTCTACAGTAACTAGGTATTTTCTATATTCTACATTCTTTAATGGATTTAGTTGATTCAAAAGTGCATTTAGCTTGAAAATGATGTTGCGAGTAGATTAGTGAAGACAGTTTTATCTATTATCTACTCTAGAATAAACTTGGAAAATTGGAAAATGAGACTGAGATTTGGGGAAAATGTATGCAGAGCACATTTTTCTATTCTTTTCAGTTAAGTTAAGCTACATTATGTCTTAGAAAGTTTTATTAGAGGTGTATGAATGATTTGAGCTTGAAAGATGAGAATGGCATATTGTATCAATTCAAACAAGTCATGTAGTCATTTTCATTTCCAGTTGAGTAAGAGAAGAAGTAGCTTTACATTATCATTTAGAATGTCATAGTAGATATCTTTGCAATGGTCACCACCTCTTATCATGGCCGAGTCAAAAAGTCGACTTCAAGTCAACATTTGAAACATTTGTGAAGATCTGATTGTTTTTGAGAAAGAAGAAGTTTCTATTGCTGTATTTTTACTAGTCTATTTTATCTGATGATTAAAAATTTCAGAAAAGAATCGGAGAACAAGAAAAGCCGGCGGTTTTGAAGTTTTGGCATCTTATGCAGCTAGGCCATTTTGAAAAATCACTTGTACTTTTCTGGTTTTTGTAAATTTTGGTATTGTATAAATCAGTCTCAAATTTCATTTTTTTAATATTTTTAATTAGGAATTATGACGTCTAGATTAAGATGGGTCACTGTAAAAGATCTCTTATATTTTTCCTTCTCAGTTATGAGCTATGAATAAAATTGCAGAGAGTTCAAGTTCATCACTTTTATTTTTCCAGTTTTAAACAACCTTACATTTTGCATTGGTACAATTAGGAAAACCGAAAATCTAATCAAGCCTTAGTTCTTTTTAGGATTCCATATCCTAAAACCTGTGAGGAAACCCACTATATCTAAGTATTTCTCATCGAAATCAACAACATGGAGGTGGCAATCATCTAATCTCTTCATTGTGCATCAGGTTTCTTTGATCGCAAGCTGTTTTCTTCTTCTGCAAGCTATTGATCTTGCTTGGAGCTGACTTCCCTGCTGTGAAGCTCAATTTCAACACCTCTATATAGCTCAATTTTTATTTTATCGATTATGTTGTTTAATTGCGCGGAATAACTTAGCAGAGCACACAACAATAAATGATGAGTGCCAAACAAATTTGGTCGGAGTGTTAACGAATTCTTACGTTTGGAAGGTATTTAAGCCACAAACATTGTGAACTAAATGCAGGATTATAAGACTCTTGTGTTATCTACTTATAATTCTAGCTAGCTAAGAGTAACAACATCCACTAAATCCTAAGGATCTTAAGAAACTCACACCACAACTCATGTATAACCACATTAATTTACACTGTTGGTTAACGATTGACAAGCCTCGCAAGAATACCCACAACTCATCTTTCCTTTGGAAATTCTTCTGCTTTTGTTCTTCTTTGTATTAATTTGGCACTTTCACTTTTTTAATGGTTATCAACCTGGAATATGATTCAGCTTAATTGGGAAGTAACTAAATCTTCTTGAAATTCTTCGAATTTAGCCCATTGAGTTTTTTCAAAAAGCCAGCTAAACTGAACAATCACACATCGTTACCCTAAGACAATGAGTTAAACGCACTATGACCTCTCGACTGTTGTTGTGGCAAGATGAAAAATCAATGTCAATTTTACAAGCCGATAAACCAACGAGTAGACAATATTCTTTAAGTATATTTTAGAAAGATCACTAATCCCTCTCAAGCTCAACATTCAGCGTTATATATCCCGCATATCAATAATATAAGTATCAAGCTGATTAGCGAGCATCGCAAAACAGTTGAACAAGGATATTCTGATGGATATCACAACTCAACAAACTGAATTGCTTATCAAAATGCCAAGAGGCATGATTCGATCCAATACCAAAAGTCATCTTTGGATATTAATATTTACAAATATCCAATAAAATTTTATCTACTCGCCGTCAAAATTATATCGATTCTTAGGTTACACGTTAATTCCCAACACAAAATATATACTCTCTCTATCCCAAATTAAATGTAAATATTTGAGATTTCATATAAATCAAAAAAGTAAAAATATTAATTTGACCAACATAATCTTGATAAGCATTAGCAAACGAGTGATGTGGATATAATGTAAAAAAATTATTTAGCTACCAATACTGCCACCAATATATATATTTTTTTAACGGACCATTGGCACCAATATTGATCACAACTTTCCCTATAAATTATCGTATCGTTTTGGTGCACATAAACTATCATATCTTGGCCTCTTATTCCCGCTATATTCTTGTGTCTCCTTAACTAACCTAAATAACGACTCCCACTTAATTAATTTATTTACCAATGAAAAAAAATTGGACACATAAATCAAATCCTCGAACTATCTTTTCCTCCATAGTTATAGCTCCGATATCTCTCGACTTGGATCTTTCAATTTAGGTCAAGGCATTGTCAAACGTTTAGTCCACTGGCCCTAGCAAGGCGAAAAAGCATGAGCCGAGAGGCGGCATTGCCCTTATCCTGGGCGATTTTCGCAATTATCATAGTATACGACGTGCATGGATTCTTGGGGGTGAACTGGGGAACAATAGCCTCTCACCCTTTATCTCCAGACATTGTGGTTCAATTACTGAAAGACAATAATTTCACTCAAGTTAAAATGTTCGATGCTGATTCTACATTCATTAGTGCTTTAAAAGGACCGGGGATTGATGTTATGGTGGCCACCCCTAATCAATATCTTGCAAGTTTTGCTAATGACTATGGTAATTGCAAAGATTAGGTCAAATAAAATGTCACCGAGTATGTTAAAGACGGTATCTCAATCAAGTTCGTATCGACTCTCTTTTTTTCTTTTTCTTTTTCTTTTTCTTTTCCTTTTAAATTTATTTATAGAATATTCATATTGTTAGATCGATGTCCCAAAATTGATAAAACTTAAATGAATTAAATTTGAATAATTTTATCAGGTATGTGGCTGTTGGAAATGAACCTTTCTTGACAAGTTACAATGGTACATTCACTCCGTTAACTTTCCCTACACTCCAAAACATTCAAAAAGCTCTAACGAAGCTGGCCATGAAAGGACATCAAGGCCACTGTGCCTCTCAATGCTGACGTCTACGAATCGATATACGATAAACCATCCGGTGGAGCTTTTCGTCATGATATCAGGGATCTTATGAATCAAATTGTCCGATTCTTAAAGCAAAACGGTGCTTTAAGAATCGGACAAAAACCCTGAATCAATGCTAACATTTATCCTTTTCTTAGTCTCTACCAAAACCCTGATTTCCCATTCGAATTCCCCTTCCTTGATGGTAACGGCAAACCAGTGGTTGACAACGGCATCTCTTACAATAACGCTTTCGACGCCAATTTCGACACACTCATAACCTCGTAAAAAAGGCCGGAGTACCCGATTTGGAGATCGTGGTGGGAGAAATCGGGTGGCCGACTGACGGAAATGCATTTGCAAATGTGTCATTAGCCAAGAAGTTCTATCATGGACTATTTAAGAACTTAAGTGCAAACAAAGGGACACCATTAAGGCCTGGAAAAATGAAGGTGTATCTCTTTAGCTTATTCGACGAGGATGAAAAGAGCATTGACCCAGGAAACTTCGAGAGGCATTGGGGAATCTTCGGTTACGATGGGAAGGCTAAATTTCCTATAGACTTTAACGGTGATGGAAACGAAAAGATGCCGGTAGGGGCAAAAGGGGTAGAATACTTAGGAGCACAATGGTGTGTACTTAACAAGAATGTCACAGAGGACATCAATATGACTCAAGTGCTCCAGGAGACTTGCGCGAATGCTGATTGTACGAGTATAAGTCCCGGTGTGTCGTGTAGCTTCTTAGATAAGAAAGGAAAGACTTCCTATGCCTTTAATGTATATTTCCAAAACCAGGATCAAGATGAAAGGGCATGTGATTTCAATGGCATGGGCAATATTGTCACAAAAAATGCTAGTATTGGTAATTGTTTATTCCCCGTCGCGATTGTTTCGGACGTCCAGGATGCTGCAATTAGCCTTGCCGTCAGCTTTATCAATTTCGGTAGGATTGTTGATTAGCTTCTTAGCTTTCATGTGATGAGTTAGAATCTTAATAGTTTAATTAGTGGTTGTACACAATCAACCAGTTATGGCACATGTATTTGATACGATTGTTGATACTATTATTTTTTCAACAATTAGGTTTATAAAGGAAATTTGATATAGTAATTCAGAAATGACATGAATTTCTATAGATGTTGATTTTGAAATTCTTTTAGTAGTGATCGATGTCACTAATTTATGCTACTGGCCCATTTATGAATTAGCTAGCTTAAAGAGTTTTTAATAACAACAGATTTAACTTAAGAGGATATATAAATCTTAAGTGGGTAAAATGTAATTTTAATTTAGGGTTAGCAAAATTGACTATTTCGCTTATTTGTTTGGGACAACTGCACTGGTTGGTCATCCTTAAAGTAATCACTTTCCTTAGTCAATAACTTGTTACCTAAGTTACCTCTTACTAAAGAAAGTGGCCTTTCCAGAGAAAAGAATAAAGAAGCCTATACCGTAGTTTAACCTTTTCTTGGAAAACAGGACGTGGTTGAACAGATGGGAGCGAAAGGATCATGATTCATGACAATAATCAGGAGGAAGGTGGACAAAGAATCAGGACTCGAATCGAGAAATATTCGTAATCATCGGGTCACGATGGGGCAGGAACATAATTTCAATCTGTTGTTGTCTAACTAGTAAATCAATCATCATAATTAGCATCTTTTATAAAACATCCGTGACTCATTTGGTAGAAAAATGTTGTTTCAAATGTACAATAACCCACAAAAAGAAATGTTGAACTTCCTGAATGTAACTCGCAATGGCAAGATGAAACTCTAATCATACATACAAGAGACGTATAAGCCAACTTCTGCCAGTCACAGCTGATGAACTCTAAAAATGGATGGCTCCTTTTATTTATTAATTCAAAGACAGGGTGAGTAACTCCTTACGGCTTCTTAACTTCGCCGTCTCTGTGAAAATGCCAACTAAAACAGTAATGCCGAAACTCACAGAAAGTTTCGGATGTCCAGAGATTTGACATCTGGCATCTGCTCATCCTTAAATTCATCCCTGCAGGATTAAAAAGAAAGAAAAAATTGGTTAATATGTGCACGTCGAGTGATGTCAGCCAGAGATGGGCATACCTCTTCTTCTGGGTTTCCATTGCTTCAACAGCCTCCTTCTTTAGCTCCTCCAATTGTGCTTTTTCCATTTTCATGTCTAATTGTTCTTCATACTTGGGCAGATCTTCCTTCCGAATTCCAAGCCTGTTTCAAGAGTTTGTTAATGAAAAAAGCATACGCCTAATTAATGTATGAAGCAGCCCACACAGCACATAATAGTAATTACTGGGAACTGTCCTTACTTCTTATTAATCTTGTCAAATTCTGCTGTAAGCAAAGCCATTCCTTTCTTATCGTTCCTCATAAGAGGTTTCTTGATTTCGGCTTCTACTTTCTCCAAAGCATCCATCATCATAGCCTCAGCACCAAGGTCATCATGCATACCACTCCTGGAAACCAGAAAAAAGTATATTAAAACTCTCGTATTCCATTCCAATGCTCATATCAATCATTAAGATAAAACTAAGAGGAAACAATTATTCATACTGGATTCGGAATTCCTTCAATGTCAACAAGTATGTCCGGGCATCTTCGATGCCTTCTGTTTCTTGGTCGATGTCGTATTTAATTTTCTCAGATTCAGAGAACAAGTCTGCCCTGCAGGAGACAAAATTGCGAACAGTGAAAAAAGGTGACATGCAACTACTACACCATGAAGAAGAATTAAAAAAAAAAATTCATCCAGCCATTCATACGTCATTAACTAATTATATGCCAACAGTTATAACCACTGTGATCTTACAGCAACAGTTGCTGCCAACAATTATAACTATAGATCATATTTCTTCCGTCTGTTAATATATATTTTTTTAGTTTTTTTTCATACATTCAAAAGAAAATGTATTTAATCAATATTAATAAATATGTACCTCTCTTATTAAATGTATCTAGAAAATCTATTAGCAGACGGAGGGAGTAGAAAGCTGTAATAGTTCAATAAGAAAAATAAAAATGTGCATGCAAATGAAAATAAAAACCAAGCAAGGCATACGTGCATGCATAAACGATACAACCATGAAACTCTATAAGAAAAAGTTTTTATTAATAACCTACTTCTGTCTACCTTGTTTCATGATTGTGGCATACTGAGAGACAGCAGCTGGATCTTCTGGGTCTATGGTGATCTTCTCCTTCCGTAGAATCCCAACTGCTGTCTCAAATTTGTTCTTCACCTCCAGAAAGATGTTTCTGAGCATCTCTGTTCAACTCAAACAAAAAAAAAAAGAAGTGAGTAAATTATCAAGGCAATAAAGCACATATTATTAGTTTACAGAATAATGAACGATAACGATTAATGACATTTGTATAAGTTGGCATTCATGATATATACTAACCATCTCCTTTCAGAGCCTTAGGAGGAGGCGGAGGAGGAGGAGTAGCTACGCACTTGAAAGACATTTTGCTGTTGCAAGATTACTTGACTGAAGCCGTGAAACTGCAACACATGAACAAATAAATACTCCAGTAAACATTAGCATTACTGTTCTGAGCAAATCATTTTACAGCCATGACGAACATCATATCGCTTAAAAGATAACCTATATCAAACCCTTAATCCACATTTCCGTAAGAAATTAAGGATCGAGATATCTCAGTAACAATGCATTGACTTTTACATGTCATGACTTTGATCCATTGGTTTTTCGAAATAACCGAAAGTCGACGATCAAGGCCTTAATCGAATGAGCAAATCTAATTCGAAAAATGTTAACTTACCTGTTTGGATTTTGATAAGAGACGAGAAGAGAATAAGGCCATGTTTTGATTGTGAGTGAGCTCAAGCTTTTCGTGTTAAGATTCGATCGACAAAATACGCGAAATAATATCGACAGAATAATAGGAAGAATACGAAAATAAAAATACAAAAGATTTACGTGGTTCGATCAAAACAGATCTACATCCACAACAAGACTCAAAATTTTTATTAACGAAGAGATCCAATCTACCAAGTGTTTCTCTACACAAATACATTTTTTCTAGACTAATTCATACTCAATTTAGATTTCAGATAATTCTCCATACGAACTCATCTATTTATAATAACATAAACTAAATCTATTCCTAATTGATCTAGAAAATATATAAACTTATTTCTTATTTGACTTAAGAATACTTAATTTATTCTTAATTGACAAAGGAATATCTAATCTACTAGTTGATATAGCAAATACCTATAACAGTTTATATAACTAGTCAGTGATCCCGTCCGTTGGACGGAAAGTCCGTACTTTTAAAAATTAATAATTTAAATATATCATATAAAAAGTTATCTAATAATTATTTTTATTAAAAATTATTAAATCTATCAAAAATGAATTATTTTAACTTTATATCAGTTATAATTATTTTGATTTGATTTCAAAATATACAATCCTATTAAATTTAAAATTTATTTTGTTTTCAAAAATAATAAACATAGCAAAAGGTAGGAGTTATGTATCAAGAGTTCATAATAAAATTTATAATTGAAACTAATCAATTTAGTTGTTCCTATTGTTTGAAAAATAATATGTGCCACTTTTAATTAAGAATAAAAAAATATATAACGAATTTTATGAGGAATAATAGTTTAAGAAAAAATAATATATATATATTGTAATTTAATTAGGAATGATTTTTTTTTATAATATGCCTGTTTGAATAGAAAAATAGTAGATGTATCCGTTTTAATTAGGAATAGGAAAAAAGAATATATGAATTTATTAGGAATATTTTTTTAAATAATAGACGAAATTGATTAGGAATTAAATTATTATATTAGAAAAAAATAATTATTAGAATTTTATTAGGAATTCTTACGTTTTTATTTTGTTTTAATTTCTTAATTAGAATAAATAAAAAAAAAAAAGATTATATGATTGAGTTAAAATTATAACTTGATTCTTAATTAAATTCAAAAAATTTTAATATATACGTTAAATTATTATTCGTTAATAAAACATTATGTATCGAATGTTGATTTGACAATAAAATTTGCAATTAAATTATAATGAAAAAAAAAAATTGAAAAAATCTCTCTATTATCTATATATATACACCAATTTATGACAAATTAGTAATCCTAATTATAGATTCCTAACATTTTGGACTCTGTTTTTGGGTTTGATATTCTTTATTTCACTCGGTAGGGTTGGTTGAGGAATCGTTTATTTCCTCTACTCGTGATCCAGTTATAAAAATTGTTTTTTCCCGGTCAAATTCTTCTTTTTCTTTGAATATTTTGAATCGGTTCGGTTCAATCGATGTTTGTCCAAAACTCGGCCGAATCGACGGTCACTTAAAAAAAATAAAGATTAAATCATGTATAACACCTTGTAATAAGTTTCATAATCGGAAAAAGATACTTTTTTCTCCTCTTATATAAAATGGTACAAGTGTAAAATATAACCATTACGGTTGATGTGATGGTTCAATTAATCGATAGGTTGGGCTCGGTTCAGACTATGATTGCATTATGAGAATCTCTTATATTCGTATTGTATTTGGGTGTGTAAAATTTTTACATTTGGGAACCCGCACGATGGGTTCAAATTGGGGTTCCCAAAATAAGTGGAAATAACTAGTGAAATCGACACAATGAAGAAGAAGATTATCTATAAGTAAGTTGTTTGTGTGTTTGAAAGAAAGAAATTGAAGGAAACAGGGAGAGGGAAAAGAAAAAATAAGAGCGACGATGGCCTTTATCGGTAAGAGAGAGAATAATGACAGTTTAGATTTTAAACCGACTCGATGGAATAAACGGTTACTAATTGAACAATAGAAAGTTATTAAGAATTTTACAAAAACAAGATTTAGAGAGCAAATTTATGATCTATGTATCGAATCAATACAAAGCTTCTTTCTGTTGAATACTATCTGTTAAATAGTAGTATTTACTGTACATATCAATTTCACATCTCTGCTGCAAAGGATTTACCACAACCGCATGTTTGCGTTGCATTCGGGTTCTTGAAAGCGAAGCCTCCACCGATAAGAGCATCACTGTAGTCCAATTGCATGCCGTATATAAATAGGAGACTCTTAGGATCACAAACTGAGAAAAACAAGCACAAATAGTTACTCCACAAACAAACAAACAAAAAATAATAAAATATGAAACTGAGCAGCAGAACTACAATTTTCATGTATTCACAGGGAGTGTATATCTCGCAAATGCTGCTCATCAATAGGACTATTAACTAAACTGAAAAATCTAAACCCAATATCCTTGTAGTACACAAGTGCACCTGTAAGCAATAAACAAAAAACACAGTGCACAGTGCACAGGTATGCATCGCTAGCTAGTTAAAACTTCATACTCCCAATGTGAACCAGATCGCCAACCGTAGCCCCACGCTAATTCAAAACTCAGTTTCCATCTATACAAGTGCACATGCAAAGAATGAACTGCAGAACACTACACGCAGTTATGCGTTGCTAGCTAGTTAAAACGTATAGATCAAAATCTAAAGCTAGGTTGTTGACAGACAGAATCCCCAAGAAGAGAAAGACATGTATATAAGGTGGTCTAGGCCACGAGATGATTAATCTTGACAGTCAATTAGCCAGTACAAAGTGAATGGAGTTACGTTGCCCAAGGTCCCACGATGAACTAAATCAAATTTTACACCTTAACTTAGATCCCTAAATAGTGAAAATGAATCCGTAAATAAAAGGGGTCCATTCAAATGCTCGACTGTAATTCTTCTTATCTATAAAAGGTAATCCTATTGAAAGCACCACAACACTCCAAAAAATGATAATCCTAGGGATCATGTAGAACTTTGTAAGACTTGGCAGTCGAAAATACAAATATTACAACTGTAGCTAGAATATTTGAATATTGTTGCAATCAAAGTATGCTCAGTCACTTCCAACTTGTTGAGTTTTAGATGCAAAGAAACATAACTCATTTCATTAACACAGAGAACTGAACCACTAATTCTAATAAGAGAATGCCCCCATGCATCCCAGTGTAAGAAATAGTCAATTAAAGGGTTCAATCAATTAGCCTAAAGCTTCAAATTAAGAAAATTAAGCTCTTGCAACATCATTATTCCTAAGTATGTAGACCCAATATTCAATAACCTACATCAATCATATGTAAGTCATACTGTAACTGAGAGACTAATCTAGTCAGAAAGCAATACAGGGGGGAGAGTATGTTTACCGATGGTGCAACCATTGAATTCGATAAAGGAGTCGTCAGGTCTAGCATTTGCTCTATTCTCAAACTCCATAGTGTAAGACATACCGGAACATCCACCTTGTTTAACACCAATCCTCAAGCATAAATCCTCGTTGCGGTCCGACCTCATCTTATTCAAATGTTTCAACGCATCGTCGGTAAGCGAGATGGCAGGGGCCAAGCCCTCAGATGGCGGTGCAGTTGCTACAACACAGTGATCAATCATCATCAACATCAAAGTTTAATTCCTTCAATTTATTCAATCTAATCTAATAATAACAAGCGTTCCGCTCAGAATCAAAAGTTGAGAATACCTGGGACTGATGATGATCGGACGGCGAGTGTAATTGGACGGAGCAGATTACGATTTGAGAAGCGTAAGTAGATTGAATTTGTGGCAGATAAAGAGAGCGAATTTGAGTGATTGGAGAATCGACGAAGAGGAAAGAGAGAAGAGGGGCAACTCATCGTGAAGGCCATCGTGCAATTGGTATTCGAATTGGAAGAATTTGTTCAAATGAAGGAAGGAATACCCTCGAATCAATTATTATTCCGAGTAAAAAAAATTCTACACCTCAATAAATCAGAATTGTTAAGGGACAATCAAATTTCGGATTCTTAATATTAAATCATAGCCGTCAAAACTGTTGACGATTGTTGGGTTTTATGTTGAACGACCGACTTCGGAGTGACCACTGACCAGAAATATTTATGTGCCTCGAGAGTCGAGCGTAAGGTTGGGAAAACGAGCTATCCGGCACGGTCTGGTTTGGGTTCGGCCGAGCTCATCAAGAAAACGAGTCGAACCGAATTGAGTTTCAAAATTTTACGATTTTCAAAATTTAGGTCCGAGTCCGGTTCGGTTCCGATCCCGAGCCGATCCCGAACTGTTCGTTTAAAATTTAAAAAAGAAAAGATTTCAAAATTCAACAAATAAATACCAAACAGTCCAAATCCAACGAGATGTATTTGTTAGGATTTTAATTTTGTCGAAAATCCTAGTTCTCTTATTGTTTTTTCCTTTTATGTAACTTTAAATTTGTACGTATTATATGTTTGTGTATTATATGTTTGTGTATTAAAACGTAAAAATTCTTCAAATTATTCTCTACATACTCACCCTTACATTACATACTCATCCATACATTACATATATATATTTATATTTATATACAAAAGCCCGCGAGCAGTTCGGGACCGGCTTGGCCTGAGCTCGTCAAAAAACCCTGGGTTCGTCAATCCCGAGCCCAAAAAAATGCGCCTTCTAAACGATCCTTATTTTTTTGTCCGGGATCGCTCATTTTTCGAGCCGATCCGGAGCTTTAAGCCCGTTTTCCCTCCCCTACTCAAGAGGTTAGTATGGGTCCGACCCAATCCACCGATCCAACCAAACCCAATCGAATTTGGGTTGCGTTGGATTGCATTTGAAAAAAAAATTGAAAATCCAGCCCATATTTTTATTAATTAAATTATTATTTATATATTAATATACATATAAAATGATTTCAATATATTAACAACAAGTTTAGAAAACTTACATAATGTCGTTTAAGCATTACTTATTAATTGGATGAAAATTTGTGACAATATATATGTATAAATAATAATACTACCATAATATTTTTAAAATTTATTATGATATTTTGCTATACGGTGATTGAAGTGCATAAAAAATTAATTAAAATTTTTTATTTCTTTATAAAATAGTTTAACTTGTTAAGAATTTTCAACATATTTTGTTTTTGTCAAATCCATTTCGATCCATGGATTATCCAACCTAATTCATTTATTTGATGGGTTGGGTTGGGTTGGATCACAAGAAAATTTTCGAAAATTCAACCCAACCCATCGAAATTTTAGGTGGGTTGGATCGATTTTCTTTTTTAATAATTATTGTAATTTATTGATATTTTTTTGGAGGTAGAAGAGATTACAACTCGAGAAAATAAAATCGAGCCGATACAAAAAAATACGACTAAAAAGGAGTTACGTGGATTTAACACACATGTGTTCAATAATAAACAACCACTCCTTCTAGTGCGATTTTTTGAAATGAAAAATTTCGTCCATATTAAAAAGTAGCGTCTCCACAATGAAACGGATAAACTCCACACCTGGCTTTACCCCTCACTCATAAGTCTCTAAGTAAAGGATGTGTTTATACAATTTAAGACGCTCACTGAAAACTTCTTTACTAAGAATATTAAAATTTTGTATAACGATACTGTAGGTGATATATTGCACTAAAGTCTTACCTAGCTACTCAAGGCATCTTTTTTCACACCACCCCACATACTCCAGAATATAATGGGATGTCCGAAATGAAACATCTCCATATTGTCGAAATTGGCCTTACTCGATCCCTTTATTCGATTATGTTCTTTAACACGCCCTCTTTTCAATATTTACATCATCATCGAGCTCGTTTTGCCTTTTCAAACTCATCTTTGCTCATCATAATCTTACTTTTATAATTCTCACTCGTCATATGAAAATAAAAACATATCAACATCTTAAAGAACCTTGCTGAATAAGCTTTCCCTTAGATGCGAGGTCACTAGAAAACGATAAATGATTTGATTGACAGATCGTAATAAACAAACTGATAGATCATTATCATTACGATAAATGATTTGATTGATAAATCTGATTTCTGAAATGGGGAAAACTAATTATGAATGGCTTTAAAAGTAATTCATTGTTTGTGGAGGTGGGGGTGGAGGGACCGGAACATGTGCAACAATGGGACTCCTTACTTGATATAATCCATCATCCCAAACCAATGAACCAGCAATCATATCTTCGCGCAGTTTCGCTCTCACTTTGACAACAAAAGATTTCTTCTCATCGATAGATTTAAAAGACAACTCCTCTGGAGTTACAACGATCTTCATTCCAGTCCCAGTCTTAATACTCACCTTGTAAGTGGACGAATCAGATCCTACATTCGTTACTGTCCTCTAGAACTCCCGCGTGACGACTAGATTTCTAGATTTTCCTGACAGAGTGAATGATGGGATATTTAGATTCCAAACAGAACCATTTCTAGAACCAGAACAGCTACTTGTTTGGTCTCCGGTTATAAGTCGTTGATGTTTTGTGCTACATCCTTGTCTGCATAAGAAATTTATGGAATCATCCACTCCGGCCTCTTATACTAATCCAGGGTTGGTAGCTTTTCCTGATTAATATGACCTGATCTGTATGCAAACTCGGCATCAACGTTCTCCTCAAAGGTCATTGGACAAGCTGCATTAACAAAATCTAAGGTAATTTTTTTTTTTATTGAAGGCGTATTCCGACCTGTTTCGACAGATTAGTGCAGGTGTGCTAACATGTACGTGTTAGCATAGGTTAACAGAACACAATACAGTAAATAAATAACACACGATATTGTTAACGCAGTTCGGTTTCCCTACTCTGCGGGGCCAAGCCAGAGGTAAACAACATTCCACTATACTTGAAACAATAGGACAATACTTTGGTTACAACTCGCTCATCTATAACCTATCTCCTATTTTCCTAAGTGTACTCTTTACTTACCCAACCCGCCTAATTACAACTAATTAGGACTTACGGTAACGCCTACACCAAACGGGTGAGGACTTCAGGCGACCCTTTTTCAGATACGCGCGTCTCGTTGCCTTGTCAACCGGACAAGGGCTTGCTCGCAACCCTCTTGCAGATATACGAGGACCTAACACTCCACTGTGCACACAGCTCTCTCTAGCTGCTAAGTGATCTTCTTAACTCTGATTAAGAAGCGTGAAAGGATACTTTCTAGTGTAGTGAGTCTTCTCTTTTATACTGCTGCAAATCCCTACTGAATTAGAGATTGATATTCTGTAGAATCTTTTTTGTCAATTGACTTCCCTTTTGATAAACAGTTTCCTTTATGAATAAGGAAACTAAGTATTACTTCAAATCAAATCAAATCACTATCAAATAGGACCGAATCAACCAGGAGGACCGAATCAACCAGGATTCTCCATTTACTAGTTTCCCATTCTGATTTGTACTGTAAGATCGAATCATATCTTCTGAAGTAAATGAGGTTTGACGAAAATAGCCAACTCATAGAAACTGCCGTAGACCTGTGTCAACACATCTTCAAGCACAGGTTAGAAGCACAGGCAGTTTGCAGCAAACAATCTCCCCCTTTGGCATTTTTGGCAAAAACCTCCGAGATCCTTCGTACAGTACCTAACTCCCCCTGTGAGTAAGCATGCACCAAGAGACGAAAGTAACAAGCCCCTGAAAACTAGTAATAATGCAAAAAGAGTCAACCTGTGTAAACACACCAACGAGATACAGTGAGTAACGTGGGAAGGATTATGTATCTCCCCCTTTTTTGACAATAAATCGCCAAAGCACGTACAATCTGAGCTTTCACACCCGGTACTCAAGTCTTTTCTGTTCCTGTTTTAAAGACTGATGACCAGTGCACACAGGTACTTCAGCAACACTATTTCCAGCACAGTGTCTTCAGCATTCTCCACATTAGATGGAGTGATATTTTGTTGCTCCCCCTTAGCTGCAACATTCTTATCATGGAACTCCCCCTCAACATGAGCACTAGTATGAAGAGACTCCCCCCCAGCTTGAGAGCTACCACAGGTTTCAGCAACAGTTGGATCCGTTGTGTTAACAGGATCCGCAGCAACGGCAGACAAACCAGAGACTTCTCATAATCTCATCAGGCTTTCTCCTTGGATTTTAACTTGTCATAGCCCAATCATTTTTCCCTAACAACAGAAACACATTCCCACCTCTTCTTTTTTCTTTTTCTTTTTCTTTTTTTTTCCTTTTTTTCTTTATCAAAAAGAATGGACAAAACAATAATTAAAATGGCATATACAGGGGATGGAAGCACTTATCTCAATTTCCACGTTGTCGAGCAAGATCCGAGAGCTCCTCTCAAGAACTCAAAACGACTTGCATCTAACTTCTTTATTTATTTTTCGGTTGAGACATATTCCAAGGCCACTTTCTTCTCTTTTACAGGCTCTTTAAGAAGTTGTGACGAACTTGGATGTGCTTCGATTTGGAGTGTTGTACTGGATTTTTTGATATGTTTACAGCACTGGTGTTGTCACGGTCGACAGTCAACACACGTTGCTCCAGGCCACCAATTTTGATGTCTTCAGGCGAATGATTCTTTTGAGCTCTGGTTGATGAATACACATTCTGGTTTGAGACAACAGGTATGGGTCTCCAAGTTTTCCTGGTATCTGTGCTAACAGGCAACGCCTCCACACTAGGTGTGTTTTCGTTACTGTTAACATCTTCTGACCCTAATGTCCCCACACTAGGTGTGTTATCATTAGATAGAAGTTGACCAATTTCAGGTTCATTATCCCAATCAGCTGCCCTTTTTGGTGAGACTTTGCACATAAGGCTTTTCAAATCTTTCTTCTTCACCCAAATATGACGTTGAGAGTGATTGACGATATCCACCTTCTTCTTTGGCTGTTTTCTTGGCGTTGAAGCAATGAGAGTTCGAATATCAGCTTGTCGTGCAAAACACTTAGGTCTGATATGTCCAGGTTTGTTACAATAGTGACATATGATTATGTGTTTAGTCACCCTGTTAGCACGCCCATAACTGCAGCTTCCTTCCTCGGTCTTTGATGATTTGTGACCTATCCCAAATAGATTGTTCTTCGGAGATGTTTTATTCAGGAGCTCATCAAGATTTCCTTTTCCTTTATTGAACTTTTCAATGGCACGATTGGCTTGTTCTAGCTTCTTCTCATATTCTGAAAATTTAGATTTCAATTGATCAATCTCAATTTCGTATTTTTCAATCATCTTGTCAAAATCCTTCCTTTCAGCTGACAGTTGATCTAATTCGTCAGCAAGTCCTTGATTGATTCTGAGGGATTCAACCATTTTTTCAAGAAGATCTTTGAAGGCAGCATGTATATCTCTATCATCATCACTATCTGAGTCCTCGTCTGAACTTGAGTTCTCCTCTGTGCTTAACGTTTCTGTGTTCACAGATTCACGGACTGTACTCACAGTAGTATGAGTTGGAAAAGCTTTATAGGCAGGATACTTAATCTCATGTTCATCATCACTGGATTCAGACTTGTCTTCGGACGTCTCCTCATTACTTCATGTAGATATGAAAGATTTTTTTTTTATTTTTTAAGAGTGTTGGCACACTCGGCAGCAATATGACCAAAACCCTGACATTTATGGCACTGTATCTTCTCTTTCTTCAAACTTGGTTCTTCCTTTAGTGGATTCTCCCTTTTTAAATCTTTGATCAACTCCTCTTGATTCATTCTTCTTAGGATTTGATGAAGTACAATCAACGGATTCTACCTCGTTGAACATCTCAAACATCTTTCCCATATTCTTCATCAATAATGTTAGTTGCTCTTATAGTGACAATTGCTCACCTGTGCTTACAGATACATCTTCCACACCAGTTTTAAAAGCAATAGATTTAGATTTAGACTTATCTCTATTCCTCATAGCCAAAGTCATCTCATGAGTTCTGAGCTTCCCATTAGATCATCAAACCGCAAGTTCTCGAAATCAGTAGATTCACTGATTGCATCCATCTTCGAGCTAAATTTCTCCGGTAGTGAGATCAACACATTTCTCACCAGTTTGGACTCCGAAATTACCTCGCCAAGAGCAGTGGATTCATTAGCAATGCAACGAAGCTCTTTTTCAAAGTCAGCAATAGATTCATCATTATTCATGGTTAGAGAATAAAACCTGGTAGAGATGAGATGGAGCTTTGATTGTCTAACTGATTTTGATCCTTCATATGTGAGTTGAAGGGCATCCCACGATTCCTTGGCAGTTTCAAGATTCTGAATGATCTTGAGCATACTGGGACGGACAGCACACTGGATAATACTCACAGCGATGCTATTTGCTCTATAGGTGGTTGATTCAGCTGTGCTCCACTGGTCTTCGCTCTTCACTGTTACAACACCATTAACAGTGGATGTAGGATGTGTCCACAGGTTCTGTGTAGCACGCCAGATATCTTCACCATGGCTTTTCAGGTGCCACTTCATCCAATGTTTCCAATAGTCATAATTGGAATCGGTAAGTAAAGGAGGACACGAATAGTTGAGCCGCCCTCTTCAATTCTGTCATCCATTGGTCGGATATCGCAAGATCTTTTCTCAAGAAGCTTTTCTTGAGCCTGCACTGATACCACTTGAAGGCGTATTCCGACCTGTTTCGACAGATTAGTGCAGGTGTGCTAACAGGTACGTGTTAGCACAGGTTAACAAAACACAGTACAGTAATAAATAACACACGATATTGTTAACGCAGTTCGGTTTCCCTACTCTGCGGGGCCAAGCCCAGAGGTAAACAGCATTCCACTATACTTGAAACAATAGGAAAATACTTTGGTTACAACTCGCTCATCTATAACCTATCTCCTATTTTCCTAAGTGTGCTATTTGCTTACCCAACCCGCCTAATCATAACTAATTAGGACTTACGGTAACGCCTACACCAAAGGGGTGAGGACTTCACGCGACCCTTTTTTCAGACCACACGCGTCTCGTTGCCTTGTCAACCGGACAATGGCTTGCTCGCAACCCTCTTGCAGATATACGAGGACCTAACACTCCACTGTGCACACAGCTCTCTCTAGCTGCTAAGTGATCTTCTTAACTCTGATTAAGAAGCGTGAAAGGATACTTTCTAGTGTCGTGTCTTTTATACTGCTGCAAATCCCTACTGAATTAGAAATTGATATTCTGTAGAATCCTTTTTGTCAATTGACTTCTCTTTTGATATACAGTTTCCTTTCTGAATAAGGAAACTAAGTATTACTTCAAATCAAATCAAATCACTATCAAACAGGACCGAATCAACCAGGATTCTCCATTTATTAGTTTCCCATTCTGATTTGTACTGTAGGATCGAATCATATCTTCTGAAGTAAATGAGGTTTGATGAAAATAGTCAACTCATAGAAACTGCCGCAGACCTGTGTCAACATATCTTCAAGCACAGATTAGAAGTATAGGCAGTTTGCATCAACATTTATCAAATAAAATAATGCATAGGTGATATTCTCCTACATGTAAATTTAAACATTCATGCTATAGTAGGTGTTTGAAATCTTTCTTAGGTAGATGTAACGGTTCAAATAATAATAGTTTCTCCATTCTCGATGACTCTAAGAGTACAACTCCTGAAAACATTTGATTTAATAACAATTTAATGATGCAGATCATGTCATTGATGACAATTTAAAATGAGCGTAGTGCCAAAAGTCCAAATGGAACAGGCCTACAAATTGATGTTCTGGAAATATAAATCAATGTTAAATCGATCATAACTTTTAAGTCAATTATCACGTAGACTGTTATAATATCTTATTAGATAGTTCTCAATAAGTAACTACCTTCATTTCATAATATGAAATAATTGATGTTTTGAGTTTTAGTGAAATACGTAATTAATTAAGTGCATCAAAAATATTTTTATAAAGAGAAAAGAGTTTAAGCTTCCCCAAATTGAACAAAACAACATATATAGTTTAAAAAATGTGTTGTTTTAAGAAAATATCCTCATTATATTTATTAATTACACATGTCACTAAAATCTAAAATATCAATATTTTAAAATGGAGGGAGTATATAATTAAGTTGGCTGGGGTTTTACCCATGTGGAGTTCGTCAGGGTCCTCATCCTCAGCCTGTTATGATTGTCCGACGGGTCGTTGACGTTTTTACTTAGTTTTCACTTCATATTTATAGCACTTTTAACAAGTTTTCTGTTTCGAGACTGTTTAGAAATTTGACTGCTTTGTTATTCAGCAAGTTTCAATAATAATTAACCCTAGTTTGAGAAATTTTCACGACTAGTCATCAACTAGAAACTTGTGTTATACGTTTCCTTTACTGCGTGTTTAATTATGAGTTTTATACTTAATTACCAGTAGTCTTGAGAGCAGACATAAGAGCGGCAGGGGACCAACTTGGGTGAAATGATTTAACATAGGCTGCTCCAGCAGTTGCGTGTGGGCAAGCCATCGATGTACCGGAGATTATATTGTAGGGAACTACTCTTTTATCACCCTCAATCCCTGTTACGGTGTTGACCTGTGTCCACGCCTCTAAAATGTCTACTCCAGGAGCTTTCAGATCAGGCTGTAAAAGTGAAAATGTTGCTAGTTAGTTTAATCAATAAAAATGAATTTGACATAAGGAATTCACAGTGTTTACCTTGAGAATGTCGCTAGTTATCGGGTTTGGCCCTCTCGACCAAAAGGAAACTATCGAATGGGGCTAATTCATCCTTGGCATGAGTGCTCTTTAGTATTTTCGCAGTTGGTTTTCTATTTTTCGTAAATAAGAAAATGCAACAAAGTCAGACTGCATGTTCGGATCAGTGACGGACAAATGATGTAGGTGGCTCTCTCAGGCCTCAGCGAGTGTCTTAATTTTCACAGAATACTAAAGTAGATTATTTTTTTGAAAGTAGATACCTTGTTGAACTGCAGTAAACGAAAACTTCAATTCAGTCATCTCTTCCCAAGAATGTTGACGGTATAGGGAAATTAAATGCTACATCTTTGAAACTGTCACCTTGCATTACAGTGCCAATCGCGCCTGCTCTTGCAGCCCCACTCGCATCGCTGATACCATCACAAAGAACAATTTTCCCCTTCACCAAACTCTTGTCCAAGCTGTCCGGTTCGCATAACCTGAAGAGACATTAGGTTTATGTTTAGAGAATGAATAAACCCATATAATCAGTCATGCGAATGATTTAGGTATGTGAATCTATCTTTTACCTCGATATGGATGAATTATATCCTCCTTCGCTGTTGGGAGCGTCGCCACCGTATATTATGGTGCGCTTCATACTTTCATTAGTATTTAAAGAGACACCCTGCATACAAAATTTAACAGAGAGGTTCATCCTTAAAAATTAATTTGATTATATTTTTGCATATACCATATTATAATGAGTCGCTAAATTAGTCGTGATATTAGTTCGTTATGCCAAGATTTAGTCGATAAGGAAGGAGATTTGGCCTTTTTTTACCTCATAAGTTTCTCCATTTCCTAGCTTCACCTTGGTTAGAAACTTCCTATCAATTGTACTAGCAGTGACTGATAGAGATCATGGTGAAAACTTCTCGATGGTTGCAAGATTTGGACCCGAATTACCAGCAGAAGCAGAAGTGAGAATCCCTTTCTTCATTGAATGGAAAGAGCCAATAGCGATCGGGTCGTTAAAGTAGTCCCTGACATCAAAACTCGCAACTGAGATAGAGATTATATCAACACCATCTGCTATAGCATCGTCAAATGCTGCAAGAATGTCAGCGTCATAGCAACCATCCGCCCAGCAAATCTTGTAGATAGCAATCCGAGAGGAAGGGACACCACCTCTCGCAGTTTTGGAACCGAGACCTCGTAGGCTTGCCTTCCTAACCAATGCTCCTGCCACAGTCGATGAAGTGTGACTTCCATGACCCTCTGTATCTCTTGGAGATTTAATCTCCTTTAGGGAATTTTCCGTTGGCCCGGTAAAACTTGGCTCCTATTATCTTACTGCCATAAAAATAATGTAAAATAGGCTATAAAAAAGAATGAAATCTGTTTTTTAATAATGTGTGTTCTATAGCTTAAAATTTGATTAATTGCAATAGACGCTACTGTAAAAGTGTGTGATCGGTTGATTTCTCATTCAGAATTATAATGTTAGAGACGGATAATATTTGAGACAGAAATGAGTAAAGTTATTCTGGAGTTTTATGTACTTGTTTCAAGAGAAAGTGGAGTCGTCATGGCAAGTGCCCTTCCATTTGGTTGGTGGAGGACCAAATCCTTGATCACTAAAACTCTCCGATTCAGGCCAAATTCCAGTGTCGAGCATTCCGATAATGATGTCACTTTCAACTGATTTAACTCTTAAAACCTGTTTAGGAAATCCCATGACCTTGTAGTGTGTAGTTGTCTCTTCTCGTTACGGAATACAGATACGACACCATCCATGCCTGAAATATCATAACATATACATTCAGAATTTATAATGTAACATGATTTTTGGAAATTCGAATAATAATACATTTATACTAATAATAGAGTACCTACCAGACAACTTTCGAGCTTGTTCCTCAGTCAACTTGGCTAGAAAACCATTGAAGCTCTTATGGTAGCTGTGCAGTAGGGACTCTGAGGCAACATTGCTGATTGAATTTCTATACGAGTTAGGAACCTATCGAAGACTAGCTAAACATATATAGTATGTATATATGTAGATGAATTAAACTATACACTCAAAATAATTAAGATAAAGAAACCTGCCAACTGCCTCTTGTAATATATTGATGTGTAGAGAAGATGTTGAGAAGTCGCCACTACTTGGTCGGTCGCCCATGTAAACAATATAATCCTGCTCCAACCACAAAATTGTTGTTAATTACTCATTTTCCAATATGAAGTGCAAATTCCTAGCTAGCTCTAATTCTTGTCAACTTCCCTTCCTAGCTTTCTGAAATACGGATGGATCATTTTTTCCCCCTTAATAATTGAATTTAATTAGCTTTTTTTTTTTTTTTTTTCAATTAACTTGTGTTTACTTTTGATAATATTTTGATAAATGCTATTGACTTACTTCACCTAGCTACTACACTTTAAAAAGGTACCATCGATCTAAACATTTAAAGTCCGGTGAATGGAACTGACTATGCATAAACTTAGCAATACTAAAATTGTTGAGGAAAAGGAAACAATAACAGGCGTGTGTACATATAGTATGTTTTAGCTAGAGTACATGCCTTTCTACTATCATCATGAGTCGAAGCATCACAGTAAGAGCGAGACACGAGATTGAGAAGATATGTATTTTGAGTAAACAAACTTGGCTTCCCATTTATATCTTCTTTTTGTGTCACTCCTATTATGCAAACCAGTATAGCCTTTATAATATACAAAGGCAAGGTCAATCGAGCTAAAGTGATTAGTAATCAATTACATAGTGTTCTCCAAAAAAAATTATTCGATTGAGCAACAAAGACATCGTCTCTGCCGGCATACACAATGCTTTTATTTCAACAAGTACATTCTTTCTTACAACTAATTCGGTAGAGTGTGATATTGACAATGTAATTAATCAAAAATTTCACACTTGATTTCGTGCTAGTAAAATATGTGTTGAGTTTAAAATTCTAGTACCAATTAATGTTAGGTGGCTACAATGCCACTAATTAAATGGTTAATGCCATGAATTTTTGTAAAGTTTTCTTTGTAACGGCAGTTTTACCCTTACACTGTGAAATGTTTTGTAATTTTGTTTGTCCTTCCGCCCCCCACCTTTGTACGATTGTGTCTTTTTAAAAATTAACCCAGAAAACGCCCTTTCGTACTGCTACTAATTTTGTTTTACTACCCTTTCGTGCTGCTCCCAACAGACAGCACCCGATGTTTTGTCGAAGAAATAAAGGTAGGTGGATGTGGGCATGTAAGTGAATATGAGCTAGAAAGGCTCACCTCAAGATCGTAAATCAAGTACGTGGAGATTTTCTTTTTTTTTTTTTAGTATCTCTCCCATTATGAGATAGCTATTGACATTATGTGGTCACTAGGGTTTGCATCAAGCCCTTATCTTTGTTTGTATATGATGTTATTCCATAATATAATGGAAAGAATATACCCTTTAGTTATCTAATTAAAATAAATATTGTGTATTTCGGCCTTTAAAAGCTGGTTTACAGGCTTTAATTCTTGCCTAATGGAACTCTGAGAATGTTCCGGACAGGTGCAACCTCACTACCTTGATCGGACCTTTCTCCCGGAAAGTTCTAGGATTTATCCAATTAGTTCATAGTATAACACCTAAAATTAAAGTTTTGTTGGAGGAATATATAACTAGGCTGCATCACATTAAAACACGAACATAAATTATAATCATATTGTTATCAAATATGGACATAATACATAGCAGAGACAAAATGTCCTCAAAACATCGTAATTAACAGCGATTGTTTGTGACATAAACCACTAAACACTTAAATGAAATTAACTTATAAATGAAAAGACAAATTGAGCATATCTGCTTGGAATTAAAGAATAATATGAGGAAGATAGAGAAATAGTAGATGGAGATGTTCTATTTAAGAACAACTGTATGAAGAGGGAACACCTTTGCCGCCGCAGTAATTGAGCAACAAGTTTACATGAACGGGGAGATCTATGTGTAGGATTTGCAATACATCAAGTTTAATTGCTGTACAAATACAAGCATCTACTTCGAGATCGAGTAGACCGCGAATGACGGAACAACAAGGTTCTTTTGCTGGTTTACCAATTGTAATGTTGACCAACCCATTCAAGACATTAGCACAAACACCTAATTTAATTGCATCTTTACAGGTTCCACTATTACTTGTCGATGGAGGAGTTGGTGGTGGTGAATGTGGTGGTGGTGGTGATGTTTTACTTGATGGCGGAGGTGATGGTGGACAATTAGCGGTAACCATAGTGAAAAATAGAACGTTGAGAGAGACAAGAAGGGCTATGGTTGCTTTTGAGGCCATTTCTAAATTAACCGGCAAATATTGCTCGAAAGAATGATTGAGAGAATGTTTGTGCTTGGGATATTGAATGGAGAAATGATGGTTTAATTTATAGATGAGGTTTTTGAAGTATATAATAATATTAATACACCTTACATGTTCTAATGTGCCATAACACTACATCACCATGATGGGGAATAATTTTGTTAAACAACTCAGAAGTTGTTAGTTCATTGAAATTAAATTAGAGGTGATTTAACATGCATGGTTTTATATAATTTTCAGTTCGTTTGGTAAAATTAATGGAAATGGAAAGTGGTTTGATCATTCGTACATAAACTAGTTTTCACGATGCACCGGCTGTTTTTATTCTGTTTACAAAATTTGTCATGTGTCATAATTCTAAAATTTGTATTCAGTTTTATTATATTAGTATAGATGGCACATATTGGCGATTATCACTGAAAGACTTGAAACAATAAATCCCGATACTATAGGAGAAGATCGTCAACTCTTTGATTTACTATGATTAATTTGATAAAAAATAATGAGATATTATTGATGTCTAAAAGAACGTGGGGGCCAAATCAAGTTCATATATCCTCAAATCATTTAATTAACATTTCTAAACCATACAACATTCATTAATGCACATATATATGTATCTTCTGTACCATTCGGAATAATTAATTAGGGCTCCTCGTATTTCATTTTCTTGGTTCAATCCACCCTTATTTTTTTTTTCCATTAAAATGAAAAGCTTTAAAGTTTATCATTTGACATGAAATTGAACTTTAGCTAACCGTGTAAATTTTTTGCTTATGTGGTGTTTAGTTTATGCAATTAACCGAGCAGAATCTGCCAACGAAAACTTTGAAACAGTTTTTCAAACTAATTGGAACGAAAATTATAATTTGGAAAGCAAAATTGGAACAATATTGATCAAAGCGTCTCATATAAATCGTTCCAAATCAATTTGGAACAACTTTTTGGAACGAAAATATTTAGAACAATAAACATATTGACACTAGTTTGGGGCAATTTTCTGTATTATTGATACAAACTGTAATCGAACCAATACAACATAGAGTCTACTTATAGACTTATTACAAGGACTGTATTAAACATAAAGAAATCATAAGGACTGAAACTAAGTCGGTTACATACTAGATGGACTAGACTATAACTGTCCTAATACCCGCCTGCAAGCTAGCAACGAATGGAAAATCGTGCATAGCTTGGAGATGAAGCAATGCCTACACCAGAATGTCGGGGATAGAGGTGCTGCAGAAAGTGATCTCCATGAAGAATAGTTTCTGATGCTTCGCAAAAAACCACGGGGGAGAAGAACAAACCAAGCAACAGTAACAAGCAAGTGGTGTAGCAAGAGATGGTGCAGAACACAGCAAACCATCCACACGCCAATCCAAACGTCGACACAGAACGTAGCAAATCCAGGGGGTAAACAAGGCATGAGATGCAACATTGCACACAGCCAAACAACCTAGATATATAGAATGAACTACTGACCAAATCTAAACAACGGCTCCTCCTCAACATAATGATCTAATAAAATCAAAAGAAAATACAATATATACTCACTGTTTTTGTATTTTCTAACATATATGATTTTGTATTTGTTTTTCGGTAGCAGTAGAAAAACAACCAAAAGCAGTATATCCTAGGAGGTAATATACTACCTCCATTTCATAATAATTGATATTTTGGTTTTAATGTGATTGTATAATTAATTAGATAAATGAGGGTATTTTATCGAAGAAAATATTTTTTAGGCTATACATGATGTTTTGCTCAATTTTAAGAAATTCAACAAACATTTTTGTTCACAAAAATACTCTTAATATACCTCATTAATTAAACTATGTCATTTTTACAAAAACATTAACTATTGTGAAATAGAGGTAGTATATAGGAGGGAAGGATCTTGAAAATGAAAGTAGAATAATTACACTTGAAGTATATTCAAGGGCATAAAAATCTTGATCATGTAACCATATAAATTGAATCAAAACATAAGATCGTCAGCTTCAAATTGCCATTAGTATTTGCTATAGCCTCAGATGGCAAATCTTGAACAAAGTGAATGTTAGTTCAATACGATAAAAATAGCCCTCCAAGTACAACTAATAATGTAAGTGGATATGTATACTATTAATATTGGCATTATCTCTGATGACACACATAGACAAACAAAGTTTTCACAATAATAGTATACAAAAATCATTGAAGGGAAATAGACTAGTCAAATAATCATATATATGATCCAAATAGAAAAGGGGAAAGGAGAGGGACAAATCTAGGCTTCCGCAACAACAACCGCTCATGTCCATGAAAAATATAAAATTAACACTCGAATGCTCAAAGATTTTAAAAAACAGGTAACATCTATGAAGTTTTGAAAAATATATCCAAAGCACAGACCAAATATCAACCCACACCACCACAGCCAGTTGCCGACACCACCACCAAAAGGAGGTCAAAAGTAAGGAAATGCAATCGAAGATCTTATATAGGGATGGGAGAGAAAGGAAATCAATGGGAGATGAAGATATAGAGGATGGGGGAGGAGGCTATAAAATAAAATAGACCTCCCTGCTGTTGGAAAGAGGAGGCAACGCCAGGCTGATCCTCTTTCCTTAACAAAATACAAACTCAGTGCTTATAACATTAATATATTATCTTTTTACATCCTTGGCCCTTTTATAAAAAAATAGATGGCTCTATCTATGATGTCATGGAATGGGAGGGTTATCATTAAGATTTTTTATTTTTTTATTAAAGACTCCTAATTTTTTTTTTAGAGATCTTATTGTTATGGTTATAAATTATACATAAAAAGTTGAAATTATATTTTCATGGAAAGGATAAATTTGTCCGATTATTATAGGATTTCATGTAAACCCTACATGGGTACATTGACTCAAATGTTATATAGAATCCATCGAAACAAAATGAGTATTCAAATATACAACTTCAATTTCAACTAGTAGCCGCCTCAGTTCTTTATACCTAGCAAATCATATAAAGGGTCCATTGCTATCGTCCCATCTATTTTACAACTTTAGATCCATTTTCTTTTCCTTAAAAATATTGATGATTATTTCATTGCAATAAAATTATCACTCAATGTTTATAGGCTACAATCTAAAAGAGTTCATTGTTTTAATGTTCTCTAACATTGGATTAATGATTTATCAGGTACATATCTTTTTCTTACCTACATCTATGTGATTTATGATTTTTTTAGCATTCAAGATCTAGGAATATATATATGTATAGTAACATCTTAAATTCACTTTATATATATATAACATTCAGTTCTCGAGATAATTATCACATTAATTTTTGTTAGTCAATAGTCATTTATCACTGTGCACACGCCTTGATTCCGACGTTTTTTTGTCGACATATCAATGGTTTCTCATGTTAGCTGATATTTCAAGATGTAAAGTGATGGTTGCCAATCGGCTGTTTCCTGCGTCATTTACCGTGTTAAATTCATATACTGATATACATAATGAACTTTTTATTTTTATTTATTTTTTAAGCGGGATGGAGATTTCATGAGCTCTTTTAAGATCCACATCCCGTTAAGAGATGAAATTTTAACATCTAAGAACAGTTTAGTCGAGGAAGAAGATGTGCTTTATGGTGCTGGGATGTGTGCTTCAAAGTATTAATGGTTACTTCTACAAAGAGATCGTCACACTTTCTTCTATAACCCTTATTCAAAGAACATCACCAGACTTTCTGTAATGGAGATTCACTTTAACAGAGCTACATTTTCAGCATATGTTCACCTGGAGACAAGGAATGGTGTACTATAACTTTGGATTGTTTTAGGAAGGTAGTTGAAGACGTTGTCTCCAAATACGGAAATTTTTTCTGCATTTTCAAAGGCGGAGCCCTGGGTGCATTTGATGTTTCAAACCAAGAATGGACATTAGTACTTCTAGATATGAATCCATTAAATGGAATGTTGGTTCTGCCATCCGATCAAGAGCACAATTGGTTTTGTCCAATGAAGGTCTTCTCATGCTTTGTCATTGCGATCTCTCTTACGTGTTCCGATTCAATACATAATCTTGACGGTCGGGTCATATACCTGGATTGTACCTCACTTTCAGCAGCGGTCGTGGAAGAATTTTCGTACTTAGAAGACAGGAATATTTTATCTTGGTCCTAAACATGTAAATTTCTTCTCACTCAAGACAGGTACAACTAACTAAATTCGCCAACGCTATTCCTTGTCGTGCTTGAAAAATGATGAATCAAAATTAAATGAATTGCATGGAAAATATTCCCTTGATTATTATTACTTTGTTCAGTTAATGTTTTCCTCATTAAAGAATTTGTCAATTTTTTTCCTATCATCTCTGATTTTGTACATAATATTATTTCAATGACAAGATTTTAAAGATTACAATCAATGATGATTATATCAATCCAAGACAAGCAGTCACAACATTCTTAATTTTTCCCGATCCTTGCCCTAAGGATATAAGCACCCTAACTAAAATTGTGTAAAAGTATCTGATAAAGCGAGAAAGTAAACACACAAGCCTAAAGATGACACAACTCTAGAAAATTAAATACTTGTATAGGAGGGGAGGATCCTCAAAAACGAAAGTAGAATGTCTACACTTGAGGCATATTTGAGGGCATAAAAGTATCCTAACTCTTTTCGACTAAGTCACCTAAGAGGCAACTTAATCAGTTACAACTCAACCCTAATCTGACAATCACTTGTATATATCTCGATTTTATCAAAGTGATTAATCAGATGTACAAATGATCTACTTAAGAATAAACTCAACACATATATAAAATCATATTCTTAAGCTAGATACTAAACAGCAGCGGATAACAACTAGTACTATCTAAATAGTTAAACTACTAGAGAAACAATCCAAGTATTATAACCGTAAAAAACAATAGTACTGCAAATCCTAACACGATTTATAAATGATAATCAATGACAGTTCATTGTATAATAAATTGTGATAGATAAACTAATAATTGGTCAGTAACTATTGGACCAGTACTTACAATCAGCTTATATCCCATAGATAAATTAAGTATAGTAAACATGGTATAGTGAGTTCAGTAGGAACTAAACTACAACTTATAGTGGACTTCTAAACTCCTGCTGAAGCACCTTAGTTGACTAAGCTGATGAAGCTTAAGTCATTCCTCTGGATGACGATGATGATCGAGACTTAGCACTCCAAGTATCAAACTAACTCAATCAAATAGATCCTGAGTAGTGCCCTTCAAGTCGAACCAACTCAATTGATTGGATACTGAGTTAGTGCCTGCCTGATTCAGCTGAGTTGCTATTGAAATAGAACCTTCAAATCTGACTTAGTTAAATGATCACTAAATCAGATACGTCAACAACAGTTATTGATAAGTGAATCTATAGATCTGGTGATCTAAAGATCTGATGGATCGCTTGTGCTACGAACTGTCTGGATTGAAAGTCTCTTCAAAGAGATGTGTTTGTGCTCAGAGACTTTAAGCAAATGAATCAGTTTTAACTATTGGAATTTACCTATTTTAGACAACTGACATACAAAATGATAAGTCTCTCTAGGACTGGTGTAACAGATCAAAAAAATAATATTAAGTTAAGCGTGCTAGTTTGATTTAAGTGATGTAACACCTCAACGAGTAGAAACTCGACCAGTTGTTACAATTTGGTGGATACGTTAACAAACCTGAAACAAATAGAGATTTGCACAGAGTTGTAAAACGCAATAAGATGGATAGAAAAGTTCTCACTTAGAATGTATCGAACTGTTAGAGCATATAAATATTGTTGGATTTTGGCACGAGATAGATTAAACAAAAACAAGAAGTAGAGATTATACGCGAGAGATTTAATAGGAACCAAATAACAACTTTGTTTAAATTTATTCAATAATGATATATCGTGAGGACTTTCTTCTTTCCTTGTGGTACTTTTCTTATTATAATACTCATCCACTTCTTGTTCAATTGACTTTCCATTTTGAAAGAAGTCGATTATTCTTCCTTTGTCCATGTCTTGAAACTCATCTTCACTTTGGTTATTACAGTGATTTATTCCCTTGATTTGACTCTGTTTCTTTGAGCTTGCCTTAGTGTGATAACTCCTTTCATCTTCTTTTTGGTGCACGTCATCTGTTGAGTGATTAATGCTCAAGTTATTTGCATGACCTGAAGCAAACTTTTTTGGTGCTATTCCTTCTTCCCTGACGCATTTTGCCTTCTGGTTTGATTGCTTTTGAAGTTTCATACAACAATATTTCCGTTGATCCTCATTGTCCAAATTCTTCTTATTCTTGTTGATATTGATCTTGCAATTATGAATCTCCATGTCTTCTAATTCTATATCAGATTCTAAAAATGTGGGAACTTTTATTTTGTATTATGGTTGTTGAATGGATTTTGTGATCATGACCAGAACTTTGTCTTGAACCACGAAATCCATGTAACTTCTGGCTTGGTACTTTCTGGCGTCAATTGATTACTTTTGTTACTCCAGTCTTGATCGAGATGATTGTGAAAGAAGTATTAATCAGCTTCCCTTGCTGTTGTTTCATCTTCTATTGTCTGGATTATGTCTTCAATATCTTTAGTTTCTCCGATGATTAGTGATTTGAACCATAATAGACACCCAAAATGTCTAAGAATTTCTTCCGCTAATACTCGAATCGTTGTCTTCGTAGTGTTTAGGACTTAAATCTCACCGAATTACGTTATTGTGCCGTCTCTGATACCAACTGAAATTTGATAGCTCTAACTCTTTTCGACTAAGTCACCTAAGAGGCAATTTAACCAGTTACAGCTTAACCCTAATTTGACAATCACTTGTATATATCTCGATTTTATCAAAGTGATTAATCAGATGTACAAATGATCTACTTAAGAATAAACTCAACACAGATATAAAATCCTATTCTTAAGCTAGATACTAAACAGCAGCGGATAATAATTAGTACTATCTAAACAGTTAAACTATTAGAGAAACAATCCAAGTATTATAACTGTAAAAACAATAGTTCTGCAAATCCTAACACAATTTATAAATGATAATCAATGACAGTTCAAAGTGTAGTAAACTGTGATAGATAATCAACTCAATCAAACGATCATGAGTTAGCGCCTTTCAAGTCGAACCAACTCAGTTGATTGGATATTTAGTCAGTGCCTGCCTGATTCAGCTGAGTTGCTACTGAACCAGAACCTTCAAATCTGACTCAATTAAATGATCACTGAATCAGATATGTCAGCAATGGTGTTTGATAAGTAAATCTATAGATCTGGTGATCTAAAGATCTGATGGATCGCTTGTGCTACGAACTACCTGGATTGAAAGTCTCTCCAAATAGATGTGTTTGTGCTTAGAGACTTTAACCAAATGAATCAGTCTTAACTATTGGAATTAAACAGATTTAGACAACTGACGTACAAAATGATAAGTCTGTCTAGGACTGGTGTCAAGGTTTAGAGGCTTGTGAACAAATCAAACAAATAATATTAAGTTAAACGTGTTGGTTTGATTTAAGTGATGTAACACCTCAACGGGTAGAAACTCGACCAGTTGTTACAGTTTGGTGGATACGTTAACAAACCTAAAACAAATAGAGATTTGCACAGTGTTGTAAAACACAATAAGATGGATAGAACAGTTCTCACTTAGAATAGATCGAACTATTGTAGCATATAAACGTTGTTGGTTCTGACACGAGATAGATTAAAAAAATAAGAAAAGTAGAGATTATACGCGAGACATTCAATACGAAACAATTACAACTTTGTTTAAATTTATTCAATAATGATATATCGTAGTTCGGCGTTAAATAGCCAACCAAAAAGGGCCAATTACCTACGTCTGCGGACCAAAAAGGGCCGGGTAGAAGTTGCTTACAATGTGGAGAGTAATATTCGCAAAGTACTAAGATGTGTGTACATGCCACACGTCATGAATATTGTTCGTAATTCGATTATCTCCTATGTAAATTCTATACTTAGGACCAACCAGTTCTAGGACCTTACCAAACTAAGCCACGACCGGCTATTATTCTCGATCTCTACAGACCACTCTTTGGAATTGGATAACCTATGGCAACAAACGAAGGTTGAAGTGGAATGGACGTCACTCTACTTTAATCTCATTCTCATGCTCTGTTTGTGCAAAGAGTCTGATAGAAACTCTTCCTCCTTTTATTACTGCTCTTTGCCTTGTTCATCACTCAAAAAATTGATGATGAAATCTAACGAGATATGATCTCTGATTTTTAGTTCCATGTAATCCTTGATCTTATCTGATTTTTAGTTCCAAATATATATATTGTATTCTCCTGAATTCTTGGAGTATAAGGAACATAATTATGTTCCCATATATATGTTATTCCAGTTTTCTTTTCAGCAGATTGGTTTTCTTTTATATGTTTTCTTGGAGAAGACTGTTTCCTTGTATAATGTATACATCTCGTTCATTGAATAGTCTATCTTGGCAATTCAATTAATGTCTTCAGTTTGCTTTTGCCAAGTTTAAGCCTTTAATCCATGCCATTTCATCAATCCATATTATTTATTTTATGTTGATCTTGTCCATTGAAATACTCCATCTTCACAATCCACGAGCTTTTTATCCATTGATTGCATTGTTATTTTTATTATAACCATACAGTAAATATACTACAATGACGTATTGTTCTTTTAAAATAATATAATTACCAAATTACCACTACCTTATTTGTGTGTCAAAAAGTGATAATATAGATATCTATAGCAAGCCATATAATGCCTTGATATAGCATGTATTCACAAAAACCTTGGTGATGATATAACCATCCCCGAAAAATATATGGATTGAATCAAAACATAAGATCATCAACTTAAAAGATGAGATAATTGCCACTAGTAGTTGCTACTGCACCAGACCTTTAACAAAATGAACTTTAGCTCAATGACCGAGAAAAGTTGCTCTCCAAGAACAACGAAAAATTTACACCGTAAATGTCCTAATAAATGTTCCAAATTTGTGTTGCTAAATAGACTAGACCATAAATGTCCTAATAAATAAATGTTCCAAATTTGTGTTGCTCTCATTTGAATTTGGAACAACATATTAGGAACATTTTAAAATATTCCAAAAGACCATAATTCTTTTTTGTGATTGTTCTGAATTAATTCCTTTTTAGTCTTACTTTTAATTTAATTAAAATATTATTTTATAAATACAAGTTAAATGAAAAAGTTGGCATCATGCGACTACAATGTGATTGCCTTAATGAAGGCTTTGAAGCTGGAGGACTTTCAAACCATCCACAATTTGTACTGAAATTTGCTAGCCCTAACTCTTTTCGACTAAATCACCTAAGATGCAACTTAACCAGTTAGAACTCAAACCTAATCTGACAATCACTTGTATATATCTCGATTTTATCAAAGTGATTCAATCAGATATACAAATGATCTACTTTCTCTTTTTAGTTCATTGATCACTACTTTCCTTATTTAGCTTTCATGAATCTTTTTAGTTCATGAATCTACGATTCAATTTTGATTCATCTATGTCCTCGGTCCACTATCTTTCTTTCGTGTAATCTATACTGACCTTTTGACCAGTTTCATCTGACAAGTAAAAAAATGACAATTTATAATAATGGGACTCGAATTTCATGCACATAATATATGCATTCACACATACCAACTTGAAGAGATTGAAGGGAAGGTTGTCAAGGTATATGAGAGCGATAAAGCTGATGAGGTGGCAAAGCGAGCGAGATCAGGAGACTGGAGGAGATGTTACATGAGATTCAAGTGGAGCTTGATTGGCTGAGGTCTTCTTTTTCTTCCTACGAGTATTGGAGGAAGGTCGGCTAAGCACACGAGCTCCTCCGCGAGTGCCTAGGATGGCCCTATTGGCCGGACGAACCCTAGCAGGGCCGGCTCGACACATTTGAGGCCCTAGGCGAGGAAAAAAATGAGGCCTTATTATTATTGCCTCATGTTCACTTCAAATATCGCGAAATGAAATTGTTTTGGTCTATTTTAAGTGTGATTTTACGAAATTCATGCAGATTTGTATAAATATTTATGACTTGAAATAATTAATAGATGACAAACATGTAAAGTTTTCTATAAATAATTATTATCTTAAGATTCACAACTTTTATAACGCGACACTTGAAGTAGACCGACGGAAATAGTTTTTTTTAGAAAAAAATATGTATTTTTAAAAGATTTAAAGTGATTTCTCCTTAAAAATTCAAAATTGTTAAAAAAAATTGAAAAATAATATTTTCCAAAAGATATCTCAATTTTTTAATTAAATCTTTTTAACATTTTCATTCAATTGTATTTTTCTATATTAATTTTTTTTATGTACAATATATTTTTTATGGTTTTTCAATAATATTATTGGTTAATTTTAGGACTTTATTGCTCTAACATAATTTTTTCAACATATTTATAATAACGATTTTAACATTAAAAAAAGTAACAATATTTAAAAAAAAATCATATATAAGTAGAAATAGTAAATAATTTGTGAATACTTATACTACTTAAAAAATAATATTTTTAGTCTTAATTTTCATTTTTTTTTCATGAAAAATATATGCTGGCCTAACTCTTTTATAAAAAAAATAAAAACAAAAATTGGTCGTTATTTAATTGTGAGGTCTAATTTAAAGTATTTTTAGGCCTTAGTTTTTCATAAAAAAAAATGTAGGCCTTATTATCCATAAAAAAATAAGTTTAAGCTTTATAAAAAAAATTTGGGGCCTTATTTTATATACGTTATAGCACATTTTCTTAGGAGCCCTAAGTGGTCGCTTTTATCATCTAAGGCTCGAGCCGGCCTTGAACCTTAGGAGCGGGTACCTGGAGTTGTTAAGGTAGGTCAGCAGCAGTGGCCTGAAAATAAGGTTTCAGAGGAGCAGTTTTCTCATGAGCCCTATCAACCTCAAATATTGTACGAACCATGATGTTATACAAATAAAAAATCTAGGAGATTATATGGCCTGTCGAATTGCTCCCAACAGACAGCGCCAGACGTTTTGTCGAAGAAATAAAAATAAAGGTACTTGGTGGGCACGCAAGTAAGTCTACGACATGTACTGACCTAGAAAGCTCGCCTCAAAATCGTAGATCAAAGACGTAAAGAATATATCATTTTTAAGTAACTCTCCAATTATGTGGTCATTAGGGCTTGCATGAAGTCCTTATCTTTATATTCATATGATGTTATTCTATATTTAATAGGAAAAATATACCCTTTAGTTATCTAGTTATAATAGATGTTGTTTATTTCGGACTTAAAAGCAGTTTTACAGACTTTTAAGTCTTTCTAACCGGACTCTGAGAATGTTCCGTACATGTTCAACCTTGTTAACTTGACCGGACCATTCTCCTAGACGGGTCTAGGATTTACCCACTTAGTTCATAATAACACCTAAAATTAAATTTTGGTTGGAGGAATATATGACTAGGCTGCATCACATTAAAAAACGAACATAAATTATAATCATATTGTTATCAAATATGGACATAATACATACCAGAGACAAAATGTCCTTAAAACATCGTAATTAACAGCGATTGCTTGTGACATAAGCCACTAAACACTTAAATGAAATTAACTTAAAAATGAGAAAAAAAATTAAGCATATGTGCTTGGAATTAAAGAATAATATCAAGAAGATAGAGATATAGTAGATGGAGATGTTCTATTTAAGAACAACTGTATGAAGAGGGAACACCTTTGCCGCCGCAGTAATTGAGCAACAAGTTTACATGAACTGGAAGATCTATGTGTAGGATTTGCAATACATCAAGTTTAATTGCTGTACAAATACAAGCATCTACTTCGAGATCGAGTAGACCGCGAATGACGGAACAACAAGGTTCTTTAGCTGGTTTACCAATCGTAATGTTGACCAATCCATTCAATACATTAGCACAAACACCTAATTTAATTGCGTCTTTGCAGGTACCACTATTAGTTGTCGATGGAGGTGGTGGTGGTGGCGGTGAATGTGGTGGAAGTGGTGGTGTTTTACATGGCGGAGGAGGTGAGGGCGGACAATTAGCGGTAACCATAGTGAAAAATAGAACGTTGAGAGAGAAAAGAAGGGCTATGGAAGCTTTTGAGGCCATTTCTAAATTAACTGGCAAATATTGCTCGAGAGAACGATTGGGAGAATGTTTGTGCTAGGGATGAATGGAGAAGTGAGTTTAGGATTTTATTTATAGTGTGGTTTTTGATGTATATAATTAAATTGAATATTAATACACCTTAGCATGTTCTAAAATGCCATGACACTACATCATCATGATGGGGAATATTTCAGTTAAATAACTCAGAAGTAGTTAGCTGATTGAAATTAAATTAGCATGTGTATATGGAGACGTGATTTAACATGTAAGGTTTTATATAATTTTCAATTCGTTTGGTATAATGGAAATGGAAAGTCTTTGATCGTTCGTACGCCAAGATTCCGTATATTGCATAAGCTGTTTTTATTTTCTAAAATTAAATAAGTCGTTTATCAAAATTATATTAATTTATATAAGTTAGTGGGCTCGTCCGTTGGACCAAAAATCCGTATTTTTAAAAATTAATAATTTAAATATATCATAAAAAAATAATATAATAATTATTTGTATTAAACATTATTAAATATATATGTCAAATATTATATTAAAAGAAAATTATTTTAATTATATATTAATTATAATTATTTTGATTTTATTTCAAAATCTATAATAATTCTAATAGAATTAAAAAAATTATTTTGTTTTCAAAAATAATAAACATAGCAAAATATAAAAATCACACATCAAAATTTGATTTTATATTAAAATTTATAATTGCATCTAATCAATTTAGTTGTTTTTATTATTTTAAAAGTAAGATATGTCTGTTTTATTTAAGAGTAGGAAATAAAGATATAACGGATTTTTATTAAGAATAATAATTTAATGAAAAAAATTGAAAAACTAATGTATATATATATATTAATTTTATTAGGAATAATTTTTAAATTAATATGTCCATTTAAATAGGAAAAAAAAGATTTGTCCGTTTTTAATTAGGAATAGAAAAATAAATATAATAAATTTTAATTTGGAAAAATTATTAAATAAAAAAATTAGAAAAAATATAGTATATTATAATTTATTAGAAATATGTTTTTGTGGTGTTTTGATATCCTAATTAAAATAGAAAAAAATATATGTTTGACTTAAAATTGTAAGGCGAAACCTAATTAAACTCAAAATTCTAAAATATATGTATTAAATTACTATTCGTTAATAAAACGACATGTGCCATATGTCGATTTTACAATAAAATTTAAATTTATAATTAAAATAGATTTAAAATTAAACATCTCTATTATAAAATTATTTCACCATTACTATATTATTATTATATTAGTACAGATGGATGACACATATCGACGATTATCAGGGAAAGACTCTAAACAATAAATCCCGATACTAAAGGATCGAGAAGATCGTCAACTCTTTGTTTTATTATGATTGTTTTGGTAAAAAAAAAAAAAAGAGATATTATTGATGTCTCAGAGAACGTGGAGACCAAATCAAGTTCATATATCGTCAATTCATTTTTTAACATTTCTAAACCATACAACATTCATTATTGCACATCTATATTTTTTTTTTTTAAGTTAGCACATCATGTATATTCGGAATAATTAATTAGGGCTCCTCGTATTTCATTTCTTGGTTCAACTTCAATCCACCGTTTTTTTTCCATTAAAATAAAAGGCTTTAAAGTTTATCTTTTGACATGAAATTGACCTTTAGCTAACAGTGTTAATTTTTTTCTTTTGCGGTGTCTAGTTTATGCAATTAACCGATCAAAATCTGCCATCTAAACATCTAAATTGGCTAAGAAAGACAGGTGTTACAAAATATTATTCAATCCACCTAAATCCCTAACATTTTGTTAGAAAATATAAAATATACTCTTAAGATATTAATTTTTAGCACAAAAAATTATACTTAAAAAATTTATAAAATTAAGAAAGATGTATTCGAGTTTGTATTTGTTTTTAAATAACATATTTGACCATAAGAAAAATTTCTAGAATAATTAAAATATCATTACTTAACACTTGTTTTCCCCGTTAGTAGAACAAGTGTTACGGCTACGTACAGATATGATTAATATTCTGCAATTATTGGTTTAAGTTTTATTTATTTATTTTTTTATGTTTTTTTTTTTTTTTTGAAATAAACATGTTATTGATGAAAATAAAATACGAAGCAACAGGTTATTCAAAATCCAAGATTTAGACACTGGTAAAATAGCCTATAAAAATGGTAATCACATTATAGATCAGTTCTCCAAATGGCGAAGAGATAAAGTAGAATCCTTAATTTTCAGCACCATATAACGAGACATTATAATAAAAACAATCATTAATTCTATCGAGTGGAGATAGTTATCTGCCTGCGTGTCATAGATAACAAATTTTGTATTTTTATTTCGACGGGGCTTTTGACTTTACGAATGCAGGAGCATCATGCATCCTTGCATTTTTCTGAATTTTTGCCTCTCAAACCTTCCTTTTTTCCATACTTGTTTTCCTTTTGCTTGAAGTTGCTTGAAGTGTCTGTCTGAGGCTGGCTCATAGCTTTGGGCCTTTGGCAATTTACGTTCTTTCTGTAGCTCATAACCTTCGGCTTCTATATTATGCATGTCCCAACAAAAACGAGCCTTTGACGCTAGGCGATGGCTTAGGTACTTCTGCTACTTGGCTTTACTTTGTCGACCGAGGACTTGGCTTGGATTTTCGTTTGAACGAAGGTTGGCGTTGGGGTGGTGGTAACTTTTTACCGGCATCTTATTTACCTGGTTCCTTTGTCTGAATATCTGTTTTAGTCAGCCGGGAGCGTCGGCGTCATCTTGGTGAGGCGACGGCTAAACTCTTGTTGCTGTTATAAGCTTCAATGTTGCCTTATCAAAGTGGTCGTCGAGGTGGTCGTAGCTCTTAGTTGACGTTGTACTCTTCTTTATTTCTGTAGGTCTTAGTTTCTCTTTTTTTATCGTCCAGCAGGATGAGCATCGGTGTGGGCGTACCTATTTGCCGACATCTACTGCTGGGTTGGGCGTACCTCTTAACCAGTTTTGCTTTCTGGACTTTGGCAAACTTTTCTTGTCTGGAATGCATTGTATCATCGGTTTGGTATCGGGCTTTTAGCCGTGATTTTATCTTTTTAAAGATTGGAATCTTGGCCTATTTATGAGGAAGCGTTGGCGTGGTCGCTACTCTTAACCATCGGCTTGACCTTTGATTTTAGGATTTATCAGATTTTTTCATGTATGAGAAAGTACTCGGGGTGTCGGCGTTGGCGTTCCTCTTAGCCGATGTCTTATCCGTTTTTGCTGCTTGTATTTGGTGAGAATCCTTGCCTAAGTATCAGGAAGCTTCCGTGTGCCTTTAGCTCTTAACCTTCGGCTTGACCTTTTCGTTTTAGGGCTTACGGAATTTGTCCCGTCTTGAAGGAAGTGTTCGATGTGGCTTGAGCTCTTAACCAACAACTTGACTTTCTTGGAACTCTGAATCCCTTACATCGCCCGAACAAAGAGAGGCGCCGGGGTGGGCGTGTACCTCTTAACCGGCGGCTTAGTCTGCAATTGTTCGTTGGCGGGTTTCGGTAAGAATTTTATCAATCGAAAGGATTTTCGGGGTGGGCTTGCCTCTTAACTAACGCCTAGCACTGGGGTGGGCTTGCCTCTTAACCAGTTGACTAGATCCTTTATGGATTGATCCTCTCAGACCCGAGGTGACGCCGAGGTGGTCGTGACTCTCAACCGACGCTAACGTTGGGGTGGGTTTCCCTCTTAACTAATCGTTATATTCCTTCGACAATGGGAGCCAGTGGGGTACCTTACAACCGGGGCTCTGCACCTCTTATGTCGTGGCGCTGCAACCGCTCCTTTGCTTGTAACCAAGGTCGATTAAGTGAAAAAGGTCGAAACAGTGAGTAAGCAATTCACAAATTTGGTCCGTTTTTTACTCGGCCTCTCAGTTAAGCATAGTGTCGTGTCAGGCCAAGGGCTAAGATGGTCACGGTTCCATGCCCATCAAAGCACTCATTTGGCCTGGTCTATATGCTTTATAGGCCAGTAGGATAACCAATCGGGTGGTCGTGGCCTCGCTCCATGGCGGATGTCGGCTAAGACTGGTCTAGTCTATTTTCGTCGAAGATCCTTCCAGTCATGCCTTAAATATATTTGTCCATCAGGACTAGTGTGGGGTGAAGGCCGAGCGGACTAAGACTCGAGGGTCTATGTTCATCCTTCGCTCGATGCCTCAACGCGTCTTTGTGGATTTTTACATTTGTCGAATGATGCCGCTCATGGGACTTACCCATAGTTCATAGACAATTTTTCGTGCCTCACATGGGCTTACAAAATATATCGCGCAAGGCCGAATAATATTGTTTCTAAGAGAGCCTTATTAGGTGGAAGCTCTTCCTATACTAGCCGAGGATAACTCTCAGTTGCGGCGATGGGCGTCGAGTGTGACGGCGGGCAACACTAAGGATAAGTGGAAATTTGTCACGATTTAATGTGTTCTCAGCTTCATACAGTTCTTCGGCATCAGGGCGCCGGTATCCGGTTGGATGAGTCCTTCTTCTCATACAGGAGGTTGGGATCTCACTGCGGCGTTGCTGCCATTAACGAGGGCTTTACAGGCATAGTCTTGCCCGAAGCTCGTGGCATTACCTCCAACGGATTTTTCTTTTGCAGACGACATCTGCTTCATGTGCCTTTCAATAGGCTTGTTGGTTCATCCTAGGGTGGTGAGGAGTGTTAGGCTAGAGATATTGTCCTTCTCTCGCTATGGAAGAGGATTAAGGGCCAAGCCGAACAGGCGTTCGGTTAGATGCTCGGCGCTTTCTCCCTGTCATACGGGCTCTATCGTGTCGAGGTAGCACTTTCTACTTATGGCTTGGGAGTCCCTCAAGGTATCAACATCTCCTGGGATGGTGATCGCGGCTGGAACGGAGGGAGATTTCTCAGCTTGGGGGCGGCATGCTTCAATCTCTAGATGGGTTTGGCCAGCATAAGATACTGGTCTTAGAGCTTGATCATCTTCCTTGACAGGTGATGAATCAAAGGCCATGATGGAAATAGTAGGACAAATGGACGAAAGTTCCTCTTTTCTTGGTCTCGCTAGAGGAGCAAGAGGGGTGTAATGTTGCCTCCATCTTATCAAGTTCTCCCAATATTCTAGGCCCCTTTGGAAAATCTCCAAAGAATTGAGGGTCTTTACCTCCTTTATTATCGGTGCGCTCTTGCACCCTAATAATGCTTTTTAGCTTCAACATTTCGGCAACAACTCTAAGTCTTCCATAAGTGGTACTTATTCCCACCGGAGAAACTGTGAGGCTGAGGGATCTATCAAACCCTATATAAGGTGTATTCCACCAGGTGCAATTCTATTCGGCCTTCACTGGGTATAGGTACTAGCAGTTCTACGCAATGCTCATACCTACTGATTCTAGCAGCCCTAATTACTATGGCCCTGATAGGTATCCTAAGATAGTAACTGGCCCAAGGTTTTAAAGTTTATATCTACTAACCTTTAATGGATGATGTTGGCGCTCTCAGCGCCGTAGGGTAGGGCCTTAGAGCAAGGTGCATCTCGGCTATTGGTGAAGGGGATCTCAGGCATATCCGGACGAGTCTGGGTCAACGCCGTGACTCCCGCCAGCTTAGCCTGAGGTGCGATGAGATCATTCCAGACACCGTGATCCTTAGGCGGGAGATGTCAATGGGATTGGAGCCACGCTTCTGACACCGTAACGGCTCTCGACTGCACAGACAAAGTGTGCTCTGAGAGGCCGACTAATCCGTCATACACTTTTGACTCTTTGGTCATTGTGCGGCATCTCCCGACTTCGGCTTGGGTACCGCGGAAAAAATCAATACCATCAGAAGTGGGAAACTTAAAGGCTTGATGGAGAAAAGATGTCACGCTAGAGAAAGTCGATATACCTCTTCGGCCAAAAATTACATCATACTATGTAAGGCCTTCCATGATCAACCAATTGATCACCTGCAAGGCTTAACGAGCCCCAGTCCCGATGGTTATGGGGAGCCGTATGCGACCTCTCACGGAGATCTCGACCCTATTGACAGCGTAAATCGGTCTTGGTGATGAAGATAGTTGTGAGTCCATCGGGCCCATAGCTTTGAACACATGGTAGTAGAGGACGTCAATATAGCTACCATCGTCTACTAAAACCTTCATGACCGACGTATTAGTTATCATCATTAGGATAACTAATGGGTTAGAATATGGAAACTGGATACCCTTCCTTGACAGGCATTTCAGTGCGGCCAACGGCCTTTCCCTTCCTTGATGCTCTCGAGGTCGACGTGTCGTATCCAATAATCAAATGTATAGTGCCCTCAGTCATGGAAGAACCGGGGTCTGACAGAGCGGAAGTTCTCGACTCGGTCATAAGAGGAGGAGCACGGCTTGGAGCCGAGGGAGGTCTTGATGGTTGCTCGTATATAGTATTGTAATACATAGCGTAGCCAGTTAGAAATCCGTTATGCGCAGCCGTAGATGGATTGGCCATATAATATGCAGGCATTCCCGGCATTTGGCCAAACTGGAGCGAAGGGTAGTACGGTTGCGCGAAGGAGTTGTAGTAGGATGCGGTCGGGCTCCGTGATGGAGGGGGCGTCATTCTTCGGTCCATTTCTTCACAGATGCGGAGTTGGATTTGCTCTTTCAACAGTCTAAGCGATCGGCGTGTGTCGAGTCACGAAGAGCCTCCAGGCTATTGTGGAGAGCGAGGCCAAGGCGAAACAGGCATATGCCTATAGGTACCGCTATTATCCTGACTAGGAAGATTTCTCTCTCTGAGCCTACGCATGTCATATGGCAAAGGGATGTCGGCATGACGCCAAGAATCCTTCGCTATTCTCCGCTCTTTGATCTTGTCAAGAAGATTTCGTACGTCGTCGAACGACTCTGACCCCTCTGGGGCGTTACGATTCTTAATTGTGTGCCAGAGGTTTTTGTCGGGTCTTGATGACTGGGCGGACTTGCCTTGAGGTCGTGATATAACTTCTCGCTATTGTTGAGCCTGGGCGCACCTAGGCAATGGAGCAGGTCATGGAGCCGAAGGCATCGGGCTGCGAGCAAAGCGCAAATCGATTGCGTACGCATAGTTTCTCTTGAGGAGCTAGAGGAGTGACTCAAACTATTATCATGTGCTTTCCCATTGACATATCTGGAAGGTCTCACGAGCCCTATACTGATATCTTTTTGCTCCTCGAAGGGAGTACGATAAGGTCTCAGATTTTTGTCCCGGCGACGACCAGTTCTGGTCACAGGGGGAAAAGCAGGTGGCACGGTTTTCGGTTTTGGATCAAATTCGGCGCTAGCAGTGGTAAGTCTGGAAGACTTATGAAGAAAGTTACTCGAAGAGGCAACTGTGTTTTGAAACATGGAAAAACTCGATGAAGACTAGATGCAGAAAAAGGTAACTTTTCACGTAGTCCCATAGTCATCGCCAATGTTTCAACAAGGGTGAAACGTGTCAGAGATGGAGAGCACACGCTTCTTTTCGATCAGTCTTCGACTTAAATTTCAGACTTAGGATAGAATGGGGAGTGAGAAGTATCTGAACGTCTACAGCCTATCCAGGCCTAGCGAGGCTCACCATGAAGCCGAGAGGGAAATGTCTGATTTCTAGAGAGAGAAATGTCTGACTTGTAGAGAGAGAATGTAAAGTGTCCTTATGTCTCTTGTGCGTCTCTAAATGTAAGTCTTGGCTTACTTGGACATATGAGAAAGGTCTTTATAGGGGAGCCCTTAGGGTTGACTTGGACTGTCAGTGCTGAAAGCGACCTATATAGTTGTGAGGTCATAGGTCTCCTCGGCTTTGGACGCTTCGGCCTCTTCGGGAGGGCGAGGCCGACGGTGTCCGTGCCCCCGAGCACGTAGCCTTACAAAAGGGACGGAGCAGTTGCACGTACCTTGCCAGTCCCCAGCCGGAGGAGTCTATGACGGCACAGTCCAAATTACCTAAAAGCCCCCATGACGTATCACTATCTAAATAGTTAAACTATTAGAGAAACAATCCAAGTATTATGACTGTAAAAACAATAGTACTGCAAAGTCTAACATAGTTTATAATCAATAAGTAAAAGACAGTTCAGAATATAATAAACTGTGAAAGATAAACTAGTAAAACGTGTAAAAGACAGTTCAGAGATTTGCTCAGACTTGTAAAACGTGATTTGATGGATAGAACAGTTCTCGCTTAGAATAGATCGAACTGTTGGAGCATATAAACGTTGTAAGGTTTTGGCACAAAATAGATTAAACAAAATAAGAATAATAGAGATTAAACGCGAGAGATTCAATAGGAAACTAATAATAACTTTGTTTAAATTTATTCAATAAAAGATATATCGCAGTTCGACGTTAAATAGCCAACACCTACGTCCGCTGACCAAAAGGGCCGGGTAGAAGTTGCTTACAATGGGGAGAGTAATATTCTCAAATTAATTATATGCATGTACAAACCACACGTCAAGACTATTGTTCGTAATTCGAATTTCTCCTTTGCAAATTCTAGACCTAGGACCGACCTATTCTAGGTCCATACCAATAACGAGCCAACGACCGGCTAGTACTCTCGATCTCTACACACCACTCTTTGAATTTGGATAACCTATGACAACAAACAAAGGGTAGAGTGGAATGGACGTCACTCTATCTTCCCCCTTGTGCGCTATTTGTGCAAAGAGTCCTGCAGGAAATTCATCCTCCTCTTATAGCCTTTTATCCTTGATCGTCACTCAAACACTTGATGATTGAATCAGGCACGATTTTATTTCCTTTGATCCTTGATCTGATTTTTAGATAAATATATTCCATATATTAGAGATGCTTGAGAAGAAAGGAACAAATCTTTCATTTTATATTGATACAGTTTTCTTTTCCTGATGTATGTTTGAGACGCCAAGGATGTGCTATTTGAATTAGTAGATATACAATCTGATTCTATATAGTTTTCCTTTTCTGCTACACTCCTTTATTTATTCCAAGATGTAATTCTGATTTTGTTTCCTTATAAGTCTTTTGTCTTCATGTATCTTGATCTATCCAGATTTATGTCTTGAGAAGACATCTTCAGTTATCAACTTTAGATTCTGCCACTTTATCAATCCTCCTTTGTAAGACGATCTCAATCTATTTATTCCTCCAGCTCATCAATCCAAGTGATGATATTCTTCTGCCTTTGATCTTGTAACATCACCAATCTCAATTCTTCGTTTAATTCAATCCTGATTGTTGACGCAGTCCAGCTTGACAATCCAAGTAATTATTTAATGATAGTATTATTTTTAATTACCAATGCCAATACACTATATCATTGTATTATTTATAATTCATAATCTATTTCTGATCAAGATCAAGAATGTCTATAATCAAGTCAAAATGATGTCTTGATATAGCATGCATTCACAAGTTTTATAATGTGACTAATGAGTTTGATACTTCGATAGTTAACAAAATCTTAAATATCTCCTTTATTTTCTAAAATAGGTACTAATGTATTTTTTTTCCAAACATCCGACAACTTGTAGTAGCCTCATAATACAACCCTCTCCTCCCCCATTTTAATTGCAAGTCTATTGTTTACACTTAACCAAAGAATAAAATAATGATGTGGTACTACTCCTTTGCACCAAAAATCCAAATCAGGGACATTCAATTCTTTAGGACGTAAAGTATCATATCTAGAAGAAATATAATATTAACCTAAATTATGAGATAATCAAATGAGATGATCATGTTGGTCGGTAGTCATAGTTATGTATGGTATCCCATACTAGCGCAACTTCTACGAGGTAGGAGTAGTCATAGAATGCCCGAAGATCTTGGACTTGAGCATCCTTTTTATTAGGCATATAGGTATATTCCACATCCATCGGCAAGGATAAGTTAAAAAAAAACATGAAACCTCGGGTCGACCTCCACATAGTCTAGGGGTGGTCAGTATACAATAGCTATTTATCATTTCAATTGTCTCATTTTCCCAAAATAGTCTAGTTAATTTCTCTCTTCCGTAGCGCCTGAGATACCTCAATAACGTCGTCCTTGGATTTGCAATATACAATCGCCTTTTGGTCTTTCCTTAAGTAGCATATGTGTATCGCCACAACCTTTTGGTCTTTCCTTAAGAAGCATATGTGTATCGCCACAGATGTAGCCTTGTTACTCCTCCCTCGACACTTGAAAAACATCTCTCTATGGATTATTTTCTCCCGCTTCGACAACAACTTGGCCCATTTGAGGTCAAATGTTTTGTAGAAGGGCCTTAATTGCAGCCAAGACGATATATCATACCTCCATGTTGTGCCTTTATTATGGTCAGGAACTTTTGATGGCAGTACATCATCCCCAGCTCGAATTCCTCACCAAAGAGGACTAGTTCTCCAGCCATGACATATTCAATGTCCTCTTTACATTTACCAGCTTGTAAGTTGAGTGCAACTTCTCCCCCAAAAAGAGGTCGTTCGCCCCCTGGACAAAGAGGGATGTCAAAGACTTTAAACATTAATTATTAGCATATGGCTATATCCCATATCGACCATTCACCAAAATGTGAATTGATTTATATACCAATCAAAAAACCCATTATCCTTGAACTTAAGCTTTTGGATAAACTGTGATTATTCAAGATGGTATTAGAGCCCAACCAAAGATTTTTCATGAACCCATATAGCATATTAAAATGAAGTCATTATTGGCTCAATTTATTAATTACTTTTACTTTGATGAAGGAGGGCTCATGTGTTTTATGAAATGGTTGAGCCTGAGTATGTCGATCATCTTTAATCCTCGGATGAAAACCTAGCCCTCCAAACAAGTAAAAGTCGAAAGATTAAAGAGACCATCTTCCATACCTAAGCTACTAACCTCAATACATTGAAATTCTGATTCTCGATATAGATAGTGGACATCCAAATCGAGTAGAAAAGTATTATTGAAAAGTAACACAACATAAAAGTAACATCCAATCTTTTTCGTTGCATCCAAATCTCATCCGGTCCTTTTCGACAGGGAATAGTGCAATTCGGCAGATGAGTAGTATAAATGTGCTTTTTGCATCATAATAAATAAGACTCATTAACTAAAGTTATTGTATATTTAGTCTCCTTAACTAATGGAGTTCGAGTTTTTGAAATTAATTGAGGGAAAATTCCATCGAAAGAGTTATACCCTTCGATCTGTCGACCCAGCTCGAAACATAGATCGTTGGATTCTGAAATCGATAGCTTCGACCAAATGTAGTTTAGAATACAATAAGTATGTAACAACTGCATATAGAATATATAGAAAAATTATCAGGATATCAAATTTGCAGGTTTACATAAGGTTACATTTTACATCACAAAGAATTACAAAATGTAGCTTAACACAGATTTGACCTTATCTAATTTTTATTTTACATAAATATGGAAATTGAAAGAAGTGGATTGAATATTTATAATTGTAAATTTACACAGTGCTACGCCACTGTAAAAGTCTAGGGTTCAATATAACTAAAGATAAATTAGAAGGTTCATTTGAGCTATTTAGTGAATACTTAAATAAAATTTATTAGATTTTAAGGATTGTTCTATAAAAAATTTAAAAATCGAGAAACACCTTCGTGAATATATGGCTCCATCACTGTATTGACATATATTTGTTAGTCAAACTTTATTCAACATGCACAACCTCCTCTTTGCTCCACCTCTGAAACTGTTTCCGAAATACCCTGGAAATAACTACATAGAGAGATCACAAAATAATTACTTAAAAGCATAATACTTACATAGATAGAGTTGACTATACAATTCGAATTCAAATCACAAATAATAAAAATCCTTTGTGTTATAAAAATTGAAAGAGAAATGTGTATATGCTTGCTTACATATCTTGTTGATGTTCATTGTTTAACGCAATATCGGCAACACATAGGAATGCTTCATCGACATTGTAGTTTTCTTTGGCCGAGGTCTCGAAATAAGGCAGGTTACCCTTTGAAGCGCACCATTCCCTCGCTTGCCTTTCCGTAACCTACCAGAATTATATTAAGTCATGATTGATGATCTCTGATTTGTATATATAAATAAATAAATATATATATATATTTACAAATATCAAGTATGGGACATAAATTAATTTATAACTTTAATTTCAAAGCAAATTAAATTGACATTTCATTGTTTGTACCACTCGGCTATTTCCACCATCTACATCTATCTTGTTGCCCACCAGTATGAAGGGAAATCCCTCTACATTAGTCGGATCGGCCTGGATTTTTAATAAAGAGGAAATATAAATTAACACGAAGAAGAAGAATATATATTAGCTCGTGTTATCTAGATATGAATCTGCATTATTCTTCATGATCCACTCTAAGTACTTAATCCCTACATTTAATAAATGTTGGGATATTCTGTCCTTTTTTATGGATGTTAGAGAAAAATGACCAAATAGCTCAATATTTGTCAAATATAGATACCAAGTAATTAAATGTTATTTGTCAAACATAGAGACTAAGTATCTAAAGTAGGACATTAATTATAGACGAAGTGAACATTAAAATAAAACGTTAGGGACCAATTTTATAGCCTTGCCTATATATACTCCTAAAGAAAGACGGACCTGTTTGAGGAACTCGTCGCGCCAATTGTTGAGAGTATCAAATGTTCGCGGTACATTAACATCATAAACAAGAACACAACAGTCAGCTCCTCTGTAAAATGCACCTCCTAGACTTTGAAACCTTTCCTGCCCTGCTGTGTCCCAAATCTGTCAACCATTTACATGATTCCATTAATTAAAATGATACATTATCAAATTAATAGTATATGTTTTATTTAATTTTTTTTAATGAATCAGTTAAGATTTAATTATATAACATGGAAAGTGTTGCAATTAATCTGCAGACATATACCCACTTGCAAAGTGACCAATTTTTCCTCAATGTGTAGTTCCTTGGTGACAAAATCTGCCCCAATTGTAGCTTTATAGTGTTGACTGAACTTCTTGTACACATATCTACAAACTTGTAGTTAAGAGTTCACATGAAAGTGCAATAAAGGTTCTTCTTGTTCTTTATAGTTTATATAATAAAGATCCTAGCACACATGTTATATTCAGTTTACTAACCAACTACCCTCAATAAAGCTGATACTAGCCAGAACTGAACAAATTAAAATAAAAATAAAAAAATCCCTTGCCTTTTTGTGGGCTTCAAATAAAAAGTTAAAATAATAATTAAAATTTAATTTCATCTTAATAAGGGGTTGAGCTTAATACTCGACATATCTTTCGAAACTTTTTTTGCTAGCTTTTCCCAAAAGTAATGTATCCTTTTTCGGTATAACATGAGCATTTTGGATACCTTATGTAATGATTATATTGATGAGGTAAATAAAGAATCCAATGCTTAAGGTTTTTCAAAGAAATAATTTATACTCTTTCTGTCTCTAATTAATCGTCATTTTTTATATAAAATATATAAAAAATATGATATTTAATAATAATTATTAATTAGCTTTTCTATTGCATGAGACTAATCCCTAAATTATAACAATCAGTGCACCTCAGTTTTAACTGTCAGTACAGGCCACATAAAGAAGTAATTTATATATTTGATTGTAACTCTACTCCGATAATTATTTGCTCCCATTAAATGACATGATAAATTATGTGGAGTACTTCAAAAAAAATGTGGAGTACCTAGCTATCATCATGCAAGACTAAGAAATTAATGCTTTAGTTTTTTGTACTTTTCAGAAATTGTTAACAACAATTCATGGCTTAACTGGGTGGGTACACATTATTAAAGCCTTTCTATTGCATGCGTACTCTTGTTCGTCGATCAGCTATAGCACAAAATTCAAACGCAGCAAAAAGGCTAATTAATAGTTCTAAAGCTTAAACTTTTTTGATAGTCATGATCAACTTAATAAACAAACATAATCAGATTTGTTAATAAACGAAATTAAGCTTTCTAAGAATCGAGCATTTAGTAATCAAATAAAAGAGAGGACCAAGAGAACCAGCAGTGGAAATATAAAGGATACTGATTCATCAATGAAGTCTTGCCAACTCTGAAGATTAAAAATTAAGGGAAAAAAAATCAGAAGATTACATTATATGCAAAGTAATATATATGTGATTATCTTTTGCAAAAATAATTATTTTTTTGTGAAGCAACTTACCCACTATCACCGAGAAGGATGACCTTAAGCAAGGTTCTTCTCTTCATAGAAGTATTCATATGATCAACACCAGAGCAAGAGCCAAATAGAGGTTCTAGAAAAAGAAGAAAAGGAAAAACAAAATGAATCGAAAAAAAAATTATTTCTGTTTAGATTATATATGAGAAAACATTTGGTTTTATATATAATGAAGACGGGAAAATGACGGGTGGGTTAAATACACACTTATAAAGTCTAATATCACACTATTTTTTATGACTTACCAAATTTACCCTTTAAGATAATGAATATTTGAAAACCACCCGTCAAGCCTATTAACAGAGCTGATGTGGCATTCATATTCAAAACAAATTACATCTATTTTTTACTCCTAATTTATCTAATAATTTTCAAAAAAAAAAAATCAAAAAATGGAACCACGCACGACGCAGTCGCACCATCTTCCTCTTTCTTTCTTCACCGCGTCGGGCCTTTCCTCCCTCCCTCTCTTCTCTTGTTTCTCTCTTATCTCCTCCTCAACCTCTGTAACTTTTTGTTTAATAAATTCAGAAACCTTTTCGTTTGGTTGTAGTGCTATTTGCTTGATTAGAGAAGATGGATCTATGGAGATACAAGTTACCACGCAGCGAGTTTTCGAGATCGGAGGAAAGATATGAATAGAGATCGAGATAGTGAAAGAGTAATGTGGAGAGAGCTTGAGTCTGACCAAGGAATCGATTGACTAGGAGCAAGAGATGGGGAGTAGAGAGATCGATCCACACTCCATGGTGAAGGGGGAAGAAATAGAGACGAAAATGCATTAATATACCCAAACTGTCAATTATTTAAAATAAAAAAGAAAAAAATCATAAAACATCATTTATTTATATATGAATGAGTAGTATATATATATATATATTTTTTTTTCTTTTTTTTATTTAATAAACATACTATCAACCTAGTACAAACTAACATTTGTATTTCACTTAAAATTCAAATGGTAATGGAGATCCCATTACATGTGAAGTCTTGCCTGCCAAAAGCGAGGAGATTTATTAGACTAGGCGCCAGCGAAGCTCTTTATTCAAATTAATTTATTTTTATTTTGAACAGATGCTATAGAAGAAAAAAATTAATAATTATAGTAAAGCATTTAGTTGAGTAGCACAATCAAGATGACTTAATTGAAAGCTGTCAGTGACCCCTCCACTGTAATCGTGATTGCCTCGACCTAATCTAAAATTAAATTGACAGGGTGTCCCAAGAGTGTTTATATGATCAACTCATAAATAAACTATACTCTATATTGTTCTCACAGAGATTTTCTTATAGTCTAACTCTAACCTCGATATTTTCTTTAGGAAGTTCTTATATCATAAAAATATCTTCTTTTTTTATGAACATATCTTCATATGTAAATAAAAATTTCATTTGCTATTGTCCAACAATAAGCCTGATGATCCTCAAAACATTAGCTCAATAGTCCAACTCGGCTATAAGCTCAAATCGTCTTAGGGATTCCATATGCATACTACTGACTCTTTCTGAAAGTATAAACCATCCACCAAAGAATTAATAGAGACCAAGTCACTTACGATCCGTTTCAATCCAATTCAGTCCCTCTATCAAACTGATCCTTAAAAAACACTTATTAATAACATAATTGGCAGCGAGAAACGGAAAATTAATGAATTTTTTTTTATAAGGAGACAAACCTAAAAAAATATCAAATACAAAAAAAACAAAACAAAAAACTAAAAAGAAACTGATTAATCATTCTTGAAAAAAGAGAAAAAAAGCTAAAACGGACTTTTAAAAAACATATATTAATAGTGGAATTGACAGCAAAAAATGAAAAATATTTTCATCGAAGAGTTTCATTAAGATATCTTAGATCTTTATGTATACAGTTTATTAGAATTGTAACTACACTTATCTATCATTCTAAATGATACATATAAAAGTGTACTCATTTATAAGTTATTCTTCTTCAGAAAAAGATCCATCAGCCAGTGTGGCTAAAATAGACTCTAATTTAGCTTTGGGCATAGATTTAGTTAGTCGCGGACTAGTTTGGAAAATTCTATTGTTATCAGCTGCAGAGCAAGAGTCAGTTTTACTAGGAGTTGGAAAAATTGTATAAGAGGTGTAGTGAAATCATGGACTGACTTGGAGAAATTCTGATATATACTTATAACCTCAAAAATAGTAAAACAATTTATGGACTAGGTCCCGTGGATGTAGGAGTCATTATGATTCCGAACCACGTAAAAATATCGCGTGCACTCTTTTCTTTATCAATCTTACAGATTATTATACTGATTGATGTTTCTGCTTTATTGTTGTTAAAGTAGATTGTGCTTCAATCAACTGTACTAAAGCACTCAGATTAACTCACTTGTTTTATATAATTAGGACGGCCAAGGATTTTCAACAAATAAACAAAAAAAGACATGCGGCAAATATGGTTAAATCTGAATATTTAAATTTATTTTTTTTAGGCTGTGTAGTTGATTTATGTTATTTAAAAATTTGAAAGTGAAGTATTTTTTTTTAATGAATTTGTGAACCCTAGAAGGTAATCATTAAAAGCGATTTTAATATAATGATTTTTGGAAGTATTCTGATTTACTCTCATGTTGTTTGATTAGGATCGAAGAATTGGACATAAATCTCTATTTACGTCGAGATACTCTATGATTAACTGTTGTTGGTTTAGTTCCTCTGCATTTACTCTGAATCACTCGTTTTTGCTATCGATTTGTTGTTAATAGAACTCTGTTTTGCTATGTATGGATTGTAAAAACTTTCTAATACGTTGGTTTACTCTCTTTTCAGGCCACAAAATGGTGCACCATTTTGAAATGACTATTTCACATTATCAAAAAAATATTTTTATACTAAAGAAGCAGTGGTAAGATGGATATAATTTCATGACCATTTCATATTAATTCTAAATTTTTTTACTTATGTTTTGTATTATCTCATTGCATTTCAATTATTGTCAAGAGTTTAGCTGACTGAAATTCCAGGCTTTGAAGCTGCAATGCATATTCTCCTCAATTTGCCAGAGCAAGGACCCTATCCTATCCGTTTATGTAAATTTCAAAGCACTGAAGGCAGGAGTACCAGATTATCCACTGCAGAATTCCAAGAATTTGTCAAAGGACATGGCTTGAAGGTGGGTTTCAGTTTTTGGTTCAATTCTTTGACAGTGGAGGGTGAGAATCTCACTCCTCGAGGGACAATATTTGGGACCGATATTATAAATCCATGGCGACTCCCTGGTGAATGAGTCATTCGTACCTCGAATGATTTTGACCTAAACTCTATTACGAGAGATCTCGATGGTAATGAGATGCGGTTTTTAAAAGAGCCTTTAAGAAACTCTTCTTCGGTGGTTATCATAAACATGTTACAAAATAAGTACCATTGGTATGTTCTTAGCATTCTTTCTTATTAATTGATTTGTTATGTGTACATACTATAGATATTTGTTTAATATTTACTTGTTATTCTTTTCAGGTGCTCCGACCTAGAGTATTCCAACAGTCAAGACTTGTTGTTGATCAGGTCTTTCCAGTTCGACTTCTTTCCAGGTCGAGGGTTTACAAATGTGAGCCAAAGGTCGGTATGGAGGACAATCATTCCAGCAATATATCATACCATTAGTGGAGATTATTTTTTAAGGACGAGAAAATAACAGTAGGAGAGATATTTAGGCTGCTATGGGTAGGAATGACCTCAGAGCCATATATGTTCTTCCTCGATAAGGTTCTAAGAGTAGGTCGATCATCTTCGATTATTCCAAAAAGAAAATTATCTTTTTTTAATGGAGCCAACAGCCACTACCTCCATTCCATTTGAGTGCAGAGGCATTTGGGTAGGGTAAAATAGATTAAAAGGGATGGACGTAGAGTTAATCAAAAAATTGATCCAAAGGTTGGATCAATAGTCATCAACTCTTTCCATGTTACCCTAAATAGCCATCGTGTGAAGAAACATTAGGATCAGGTACATGAACCCTCCATCCACTTTTTCAGGAGAGGCAGCTACTGCCCGTTACTCCAAATAGCCACCGTGTGACTGGAATCATTCAGTCATATTCAAATGAGCAACGGTTTGGTAAGTAATACTTCTTTCTTTATGTTTCATTATATTTTAATTGGATTTCCATTTCCAATTCACATTTCTTGATACTGATCTTTGCATTTTTCTATCATCGCAGCCATACACTCGCTAAGGTGAAGATCGGTACGTGAAACTGTTAGATCGTTCAAGGCTAGTCATCCAGATTTTGGGATTGTATTTGCAGCTCAAGATAACTATAATGTAGCATATTTGGTAAGCAGTTAATACTGCTTTCTTTATTTTATTATAATATTTTAATTGGGTTTCATCTCCAATTCACATATCTTGACATTGACCTTCACATTTTTCTGCCATCGCAGGCATGCAAAAGCAACAATGACATGGAATATCAGACCGAATAGGTCAATTATGCTAAGAGAATGTATGACAATGGGTGGTAAATGATGCATAGGTCGAGTGAAGTATGTAGAGGTCTAGTTTATGATACTTCACATTTCGAGTCAGTAAACTGTGTGATGTTTCCAAATGTACGCCAATAATCCATTCCGATCCAGGTGTTCTTTACCACTCATCCTAATATCTTCCTTCGCGTAATTGGCCTGGCCTAATCGAGAAAGTTTGCATCCTATATTATCCAAATGTACGCAAATACTTCACTCGATAGTAACTGTTCCAGACAGTTCGTAGGTCTTCTTGTATGCCAGCGTTCAGGTTCTCGACGATAAGAAGGGGTCAATTATACACGTTGATCATTTTCTTGTTAAGGATCGATGAGCTCAACTACTCTATTTTCCAACAAAATGATGAATGGGATGAATTGGAGGTATGAGATCAGCTGGAGTCAGCTTTAAGTACACCTCTTGATGTCCACATGTGATTTTTCAGTATCCTTTAAAATAAAGGGATAAATGGAATGAATGAGTAGGAAGCAACCCAGAGTCTGACGGAAACAATCGAGATTCTGAGAGAATGGAGATTGATATTTTGGTCTCCACCAAAGAAACTAGCTTGGTCTGATGAAGATGTATCAGAAGTTTCTAATAAAGGACGATCCCAAAATTATCGAAAAAATGATGAAGAAATATAATGAAAGAAGATCCCAGGATTGTGAAGAAACGATGAAGAAATATAATGAAGGAAGATCCCAGAATTGTCGAAGAAACGATGACGAAAGATCCCAGAAAGCTAGTATAGTTTGTGTAACCTTTATCAATCATCTCAGATTAGTGTTATGGATTCAATATTAATTAAAAGTTCTTATATAATTTAGTTTGGCTTTCTATATAATGTTCCTTCATGATATTTTATTGGAATTGAAATCGAATTGTCCATATTTGTGAAGGATAATCTAATGTAGGTAGCTTCGAGATAGAAACTAGATCGATTTTTGTCGTGAAGCATAGTGTTTGACCACAGTTTACCAAACGTGGAGGCGTAAGACGAAATAAAACCGTGACGTAAACCATGCTAGATTATACTTAAAAACATGGCATTTTAAAACGTCATTTTTTGGTGACGGGTATTTTCGAAAAAATTTGCTAAGTTAAAATGTGACACTCGTGCCAATCAACATTTCCTTTTCAATTAATTTAACTTCTCTTTTTATTCAAAAAACAATCCACTTCTATCACAAGTTTGACAAACCCTCACACTGAAGTTGGACAAACCCTCACTCTGAAATTGGACAATCGTCAAGTACTCGACTTTCAAAGAATTTCTCGCCGATCGACGCTCGACAATCGATCGCAAAACTCTACATTAGGGTTCGAAAGTTGACAAACTCAGTTGAAGCTATACAAAGATAACCATTGGTTGTTTTATTGAAAGGGCTCCGTAACTTTAAGGGTTTTTTGAGTTCGTCTTAGAACTAATTTCGGATTTTTTGTAGCTTATCTTTGGGTTGATAATAAGAATTGAATACTTTGCTGTTTTTGAATATAATTATCTTAAATTGTAATCGATCTTTAAAGCTTTTCATATATATTTCAATTATTTTTCTTTCTTTATTTGGAGTAGCGATGTTTTGATCATTCACAACTTAAATTGCATAGTGAATTTAGATTCGTTGGCAATATCAAATTTATATGTAGTTAGTTTAGCACAATTAAGTTGAAATCTCATAGTGTCTTGATGTTAAAACGTATTGAAGATTATAATTTGAGATTTGATGAAAAGCATCGACTGTTAATTGTTGGTAACAAATGTTCCTATGAAAAATGACCATTTTTTCTTTAAAGCTATAGCAATGATTTATGCATTTTGTTATGGTAATTTTCCTACTATATATGTACTAAACATTTGGTATGCTCTTCTCTCTTTGTTAGGCTAGCTCTTATTACTTCTCGTCTCTCTCTCTTAGACCTCGATACTGTTCTCGTTAATAACATGGAGCGCAAAATTGACCTAAGATTATGTCCAACCATTAACGAGTTGATAGATCACTACCTAAGAAACAGAGTCATCGGTGACCATTTGAATGAGCTCAACAAAATAATCGTCACCATTGAAGATTGTAACAAGCTTGAACCGTGGGAGTTACCTGGTTAGTGACTTAATAATTTTGTTCTAAATATGTATTCGGTTGATCATTTTTGGATTAGTTTTGTATTATTTCATTATTTTCTTCTTAAATATGTATATATATTAAGAAATTTTAGTTGAAACATCGTTGAAGAACTATTGGTTCTTCTTTTGTCAACTGCAAAAAGATGTAAAACGTGACAGTTTTAAAAGGACTGTCCCTAACGTTTATTGGAAACTCACTGGTAAATTTAGAAATTTCACAACTCGAGAAGGTGATAGAGGTGTAAGGAAGATATTGTATTACCAGTCCGCTAGAATTTCTTCCAAGAGTACAAAGGCGTATCTAAATCCAAATGCAAATCCAAATTAAAGACTGAATCCCCATGGATCATCCACGAGTATATTGCAGAGTTTGGCTGCCCGAATCCGGTATGTATGGTGATGCATGGCTATATATATTAATTATATTCTGAAATCATATAGCATATATCTTGTCTAAATATTATTGTTAAATTATTTTCTAGTGAGATTAAAGATACAATCTGCAGGATTTGTATATATTATATTTGCATTATGCATGTACTGGATTTCAATTTTGTGATAACCTTTACTTCTACTTGAAAATCATATATCTAATTGTTTGTTTTTGCAGGTACAAGGATTTAGAATTGATCTTAATTTGTGAGCTGATCAGAATGCATGGATTCACCTTTTTTATATGATAAGCTTTACTCGTATTCCACATGAGATTAACCTTTTTGTGAATAATTTTTTGTGATAAGTTTGAAGTACTAACAGAATTAATTATATGTAAATTATTTATTTTTATTTATGTTTTTATTATTCGTATTAAATTGTGTTTTGCATATAATAGTTATGAATCTATTTTTGATAGAATAGATCTACGTAAAAAATTAAAAATGAAGGCGATTTCTGAATCGGGACCACAATTATGTTGCTGGAGTACTATATTAATATGCCACGGTTGTAAAACCGTTTCAATAATTTTTGTATAACCGTGGCAACAAAAAGGGCAAGGTTATATAACTGTGACAAACAACGGTCATGGTCAAAAAATCGTGACATAAAAGGAGATAGGGAGTTAACTGGATGGATTTTTATACACCATGATGTTCTATAACCCTGGCGGAAAATGGATGTAAATGGTGCCATATACCTAAGGCCACGACAACAAATTTCACTGTTTAAAACCGTGGCGTAAAGTCAAAAAATCGTGACCTATTCTTTCCGTCACAGTTTTTTAACATTAGGCCACGTTTATCAGACCGTGGCAAAATTAAAATTTTCTACTAGTGACATATCGATGTAAAACCTTTATAAAATGTTTCACATTGGCATTGAGTATTAAAATACTTGCAAATTTTTTCTGTGTTTTCAGGCTTATTTAATATAATTTTGAATTATAGGCTTGTTTAATATATATTCTAGTTAGATTTAAAAAATATATATTTCCGAGTTGCAGACAATTTCGAGTTGTAGGCTTATGTAATACAATTCCTAATTGTAAGTTTGTTTAAAACATTTTCAAGTTGTAGGATTTTTCTAGACCACGTCGAAAATGGGGACCAAATACATACTTTTATCAATAATAATAGTATTAATAATAGTATACCACCAGAATCTCACCTTATAACTTAAAATGAGGTGATGGGTTTAAGTCGTACATTCCGCACAATTAATAAAATAATGATAATAATAATAATAATAAAACTAAGTCTGAGGATCCATTAAAAACAAAATAAAGTATAAGGACCCAATTGCTAAAGTAGAATAAGAAATAAAGAGAACAATTCGACCGATCCCAAGTCCCAACAACAGATTTTGATTTCTTTCGAACCTGTATTCATCTTCTTCATCTAATCATCTCCCTATTCTGAACTTTCAGTACTTTCCATAGTAGTATTTGCTTATAATCCCACTTTTTAAATTTCCCAAATTTATTGACTAGAAGCGATTAATTTATTGACTAGAAGCGATTCGAGATAGACCCAACAATCATTGGTTAGATCTAGTTGGGGTTTCTCCAATTCAAGCTCAGATCCTGGCTATGGCTGCCTTGTGAAAATGGATGTTTGGATTCAGTGCTGAAACACCCAGTTTCGAGAAGTAGTAGTCTATTGAGTGTTTGTTCGACAGATAGCTCGCCAACTGTTCGATGAAATGGGACTTGATTAGGTGTTCTAATTGCTTGTTAATTGAATAGCTAGAAAGAAAAAAAGTCTTAAAGAAGAATGTTTCGGAGAGATCGTGATAGGGACAACAAAGATCAAAACGGAGTTCCACTTTGCGGCCAAGTTCGAGTTCTCTTTGTCGGTGATTCAGGTGATGTTTAATGTTCTTATGTATCTTGGCATTGTTTTGTGCTGATGGGAGCATAGAAAATGAATGACAAGTGAATGCTGCTGAAATTAAATAAAAATTCTGTGTTTTGATGCATCTGTGGTAATGAAATGAAGTTTTGTTTTTACATGGTTGTGATTTGTTGTAACTAAGTTCTAGAATTGTATAAGTACTATTGTTCATGTATGCCGAGAAACATATCTACTGGGATATGCAAAACTACAGTGTGGTAGTGTTTGATTTTGGTTGCTATTATAACAGCAGAACTTTGCAAATTTGATGATGACACTGACTGTAGATAGTAGCAAAGAAAGATTTAGACGGCTTTGACTTGTTTGTGGTTAAATTTTTAAATTATGTCTCAAAAAAGGACCATACCAATGATTGTTCTTCTGGGAAAAGTTGGCGGTACAAGCATCACAAGTTCATTGATTCTTTCTGGTTTTGATTTCTGGTTTTGATTTGGGTCAATGCTATGACTTACAAGAGATTAAACTCACATCCTTTTACTGTGCTTCAATCTGCTACATATTATATGAGCATGGTCTAGAAATGCTAGTATAGTTTTCTGCCATGTGCTGTGCTCAATACTTCTTCTTTATCTCATATATGTTGTATTTCTCAACTTTAAGAGCTAAAAGAGTTTATCAAAAGCTTCATCTGATCAGATCATTATTTTATGATAGGTGTGGGTAAGACTTCTCTCGTTAACCTGATTACTAAAGGTTCTTCCATTCCTCATCCTCAGCAAACAATTGGATGTACAGTTGGTGTGAAGGTAGGTTTTCTTTCGCTTTGGAATTGAAAACGGATGAGGGGAGAGCTCCGTTCACCAATTTGTGTTTGTTCTTTTTCCAGCACATTAGTTATGGAAGTCCTGCCAGCTCTTCAAATAGCATTAAAGGTGATGCTGAGAGGGACTTTTTTGTTGAGCTCTGGGATATTTCAGGTCATGAACGATACAAACATTGCCGGTCTCTTTTCTATTCCCAAATTAATGGTAAGAACTAAATCCTCTTTCCTCTGCGAATACCATAGATTCTGTAACTAGTAGGTTGTATTAAATTTTATCCAGTGATAAGGCTTTACCTGAAATAAAATATAAGCGGTCCTGTGAATCATTCTGGCTGAGTCTTGTCACTTGCTGCACCATAAATATTATGTATTCTACATTTATGCTCATGCCACAGCTAATGAACGGATCAGAGACTGCCGATAGATTTTTTCAGTTACAAATGTATTGTTCGGTGTCTTGCTTAGTAATGTGTGAGACTGTTGGCATTGGTTCATTGTTGTGTCTACCTTCATATTTACTCTTTGGATTATTGCTTGTGTTTTATTTAAAAAAAAAAAAACAGATATGAAATACTGGCCTCACTACTCTACTTAGGACTTGATAAAAAAAAATATTCTGGTAGCATTTGAAATGTTAAAATAGCTGCTGACAAAATATTATTTAATGGGATAAAATAGCGCAGTTTTTTCTTAACCGAGGAATAATTTAAGATGTATGGTATAAAGTTACCAGCTCTTTGTTGGATGGAACATTGCATAAAACAGACACTCTTCTACCCAAAAAGGTTATTATAAAGAGAGAACTACTAATCAGTCATTCTGTCTTACCAAAAGAGAAACTTATCATTATTGTCTCGGGACCTTTTTTACATGCTCTGATTATGGTTTGGCCAATTTATATGTGCAGGTGTCATTTTCGTTCATGACCTCTCCCAGAGAAGAACAAAAACAAGTTTGAGCAAGTGGGCTGCTGAGGTTGCGGCCTCTGGGACATTTTCTGCTCCTCTAGGATCAGGGGGGCCTGGTGGCCTTCCTGTTCCTTATATTGTTATTGGTAACAAGGCCGATATCGTTGCAAAAGAAGGCCCGACGAGAGGCAGCAGTGGAAATCTCGTTGATGTAGCTCGTCAGTGGGTCGAGAAGCACTCTCAGGGTTTAATACCATCTAGTGAGGAGCTTCCCTTGACTGAGACTTTTCCTGGAAGTGGAAGCCTCATTGCAGTAAGCTTTCTCTTATATTGCATGCGAAACATTGGACTTCATTCTGGTTCTTAATAATAGTTATTTTGCTGTTAATGTTTGGTTCTTGAGATTTAAAATCTCGTCTTTTTTGTTGAGGATTATTAACTATCCACTTTCAATTTTTCATTAAACGTGATCTAGATACGTTCTCGAGATTCTTGTATCCTTCAATTTGAGTGCTTCACATTTCCAGCCTTCATTTCTGTGGGCGGCTCTGTGCAGTTGACGATTTGTTTGGATTACAGCAGATGTAAATGTCAGCCTTGATATGTTTTTTGTTGCATTCTTAACGTTTATCGACAAGAACACTGCCTAAAAAACATACCATATCGCATATATACAGACTTGTTGTTAATCACCATATTTAAACATTACTTGTTTGATGTCCGTCCATAGGCTGCCAGAGAAGCAAGATTTGACAAGGAAGCTGTGCTGAAATTTTTTCGCATGGTCTGTAACTTTATTTTCCTTGTGTTTTTTTTCCAGCCTTCACACCATTACCTTGTGATGCCTCTAACTTGTTGACAAAATTCCTTTAGTTGATCAGAAGAAGATACTTTTCAGATGAGTTACCTGCTCCAACTCCATGGTCTGTTTCTCCTGTTCAGAGATCTTCCCAACGCGTAGATGATGATTTGGGTGATGAGGATCCATTTTACAAGAAAACGGGGTAAGTAAGTCAACCTATAAATATTTAATGACTGTCGCTAATTTGGAAGATTATAAATATTTATGCAAAAATCAAAAGTTTATTCAAATTTTGAGGTAATGTCTAGTTATATTTAATTTTTCATTAATGTTTATATCTTTCCGAAGTATATTATGTTATTATTAAATGTTTATCGAGTGTAAAGTTGCACCTGACGATTGTTTAAAATTGGGATACATTTGTTTGGTGTGGTTGATGAGGAAAAGTTTTTGTTGACTGCAGCACGAGTGGTGAGTCATACAAATACAATATGCTTCCTCCGTTGCCAGCACAAAGAAATCTGACTCCACCTCCCACGCTATATCCTCAACAACCAGTTTCAGTTTCCGAGAATTACAACATTCCAAGATTTTCTTTGAGTAGTTCTCAGGATATCAATAGCTTTACCACCAGATCAAAGCGTACAGATATCAACGTTTGATAAAAGTGTGATGCCTCTGAAATTTTCTTGAGGAACAAACGAATTCTTAGTTTTGTTTCTTAAAATTTACTTGTAAAAACTTGTCGATTGATCAATTCTTTGATATCTACAGGTTCGATGTATGGAAATTGTGGATTAGTTTGGTGAAACGTATATCTTACCTACATTTATTCCTCTTGATTGTAGCCATTTAACTCTTGATTTTACCCAATTGCATCCCTGGCTTTTCCAAGCTTGACAACAGTAGTCGGAACTCATGCCAGACTCTAGCAAGGAAATCCAGTTCCATGCCTCCATCTATAGAAAAGGACCCCAATTATACGCCCCATACTATACTAGTAATTTAATTTGACATGCATGGTGTTCAACACAATCACAATTAATAATGATGAGATATTGTTATAAGTCTATAACATACAATAAATTATTTCCATGATTGGACAAAAATGAAAAATCATTTCCATTATTTACATAATGTTCAACATACTTCTACTGTTAAATACTCCCTAAGTCTCAAAATACATATACACATGAAAAACATCATGTATTTTGAAACGAATGTAGTATATGAATTGTTTGATGTTGTTCTGCAATGCATGACGACCATATTAATAAAAAATGAATGAAATATATTTAGAATAACTTTGCAGTTTTCTATTGATTTTATTTATCGAACTATTATTTTATTTATCTATATATCATTTCATTTATTTGGTCAAGTTTCACATACTTAACGATCAGGAGTATTATTCTTAAAAAAAAAAAAAAAAACAATCGAGGGTGTTGTCGAAAAAAGCTATCAGGGGTAAACATTATAATAAATTCTGTTTGAAGTGGTTTGAGTAGCATAAAAAAAGATATTAATTTTATTAATTTCTCAAACATAAACTGGAAAACATTACAATAACAAAAAAACTACTGGGCTTTTTGGTAATCGCATCCTTTATTTTATTCCCATTAGTTTACCTGAAATTCTAGGGTTTTTTCTTGTCCTTTTCGCCGCAAATCTCTTTGAATATTCTTAATCGGCGTTTTGCTACTATTGGTCCACACAAGACCGAATTTATCTGTATGTTGATGAAGCTCGTAGTAGCATCGTCTGCACGAGCCATTGTAATGACGCCATCGTGTAGGGGGGACCAATGTACTATGTGATTGTTCCCCATAGTCGTAACCATTTTTTATTGAGGGGGGCGGTTTGATTTGGATTTCAGTACAATACCTGAGTGAGGAACAAAAAAGATCAAAGAAATGATAGCGATACTACAAATGAATAACCTAAACATGAGTGGATCTACAAAATTGAAGAGTTTACAGGTATATGATTATTGTATTTTTATTTCTATCGACAATATCAATTTGACAATTTATAGATAACATAAGAATATTAGATATGATAACTTCTTGATAGACAAAAAAATTGAATCGCATATATGGAGATATTTTGAAAATTATACTTAGAATCTAAGATAGATATGTCAAGATAATATACTGGAGTTGTTTTGTAGTTGTTCTTTTTTATTTTTTTTTAATATAAAAAAGGATACAATCAACTACTTAAAGAGGGTCATGAACAAAAGTCGTAAACAAAAAACAAGAGTCATACTCCCATATAAGGTTATTATACATTTTTTAAATAATTCAATAGAAGATTATGCTTAGTTTGCATTATAGTTGTGCATTTTCTTATGTTAATAGACATGGTAAATAAAGGATAATTACTTATAGGAATTATTAAGAGTATTCAACCTGCGTTAAAATAAAAACAACTCTGAAAACAATGCTTCACAACTTTATTGACCCATTAGAAATAACTTTATTTTTCAAAAAAAAATATTATAAATAACTTGTTAGAAATTTAAGTTGGTATGGTATAAAAATGACGATATAAATATATTTATTATTATTACTTTTTCTCTCTCTATCTCCTCTTTTTAAACGAAATTGCATTTCGATACAATTTTATACTATTTTTTTTATGATGAGATTTTATAAGTATTATTTAAAAATGTATGAAAATGAAATTATCAAATTCCAAACACTTATGTTATAATTTTAGTATATCTTATAAAACCAGAAAGTTAATAATCATCCACTTGGATACAGTAACAGAAGTACATTGAGTCGATTTTATGCACAAATTTTAATTTTTGTTATTAATCAAATATTTGATTCTCCTGACAATATATATATATATATATAAAATTGAGAGTTATAATTATATTAATAACGCATAAATTATATTGTTTATTTCATGAAAACATTACCATGTCAGTAGTTATAATCTCAATAAAACTATATTTAAATTTAATTATGTATATAAATAGAATAAAAATAATTCATAATATATAAAATTTAAATTTGATGATAAAATTTATAAGTAAAATAATTCAATTTTATTTTCATTCTCAATATAAGTTTCTTTTAATTTTTTTTCTTTATGCTTAACATCATTCCATCTTATCCTATCCTAGTTTCAATTCAATCTTTTTTTATCTATTTTATTCTATACAATATATCCTGAGATCCTAATGTGACAAATAAAATAAAGGCAAACAAAAAAAATGGCTTCCTGAAATATTTTTTAAATTATATAGCTATAACTATTAATAAAAACATCAGTAAAAATATATAAAATAATGTTTTTAAAATACGAGCCTCCCACTATTTTAAAATTTATTAATCAATAAATTTTTTTTATATTGAATATTTGTTTTGAAATTTTTTTGAATAAAATATTTTAATTTCTCTCAAATTAATTTTAATATATGATTTTCTCCCTTCTCTCTTAATTCTATAATTAATCTAACCTCTTATTTTCATAAAATAATATATTATTATTTCATTTTTGTTAAATTTTTCAATTAGTTGACCAAATTTTGACCGTTAATTTTGTGAAAAATAATATTTTATTATTTTAAATATATCTTTATTTATTATTTTTCATATAAATAATAATAATAATTATTATTATAATACTATCTTAATGGTTAATTTTTTCAAAATATAATTACATTATTATTATTATTATTATATATGATTGTAGATTTATATTAAAAGTAAAATTTAAGTAGTGAATGAAGTTTAAGAAATTATTATTTTTTATCAAATTATGATTTATGATAAATTAATTGATAATTTTATAATTTTGAATTTAAATATGAATTGGTTAATAATTTTTTTAATATATATGAAGGTTAAAATTATAACTAAAATTACATTAAAAAGATAAAATTTTATTTTTAAAAATTAACGGTCAAGATTTAATCAACTAATTGAAAAATTCAACGAAAGAAATAATAATATATTATTTTGTGAAAGAGGGGATTAAATTAATTATGAAACAAAGAGGGAAGAAAACATATATTAAATCTAAATGAGGGGTTAAAATATATTTTATTTTTTTAAAGGATTTATTTTGGATCATTAATAAATAGAATTTTTTCATTATTATTTAATAAATAATAATTGATTCAAATGAGGGATGCATTGGTTCAATATTAGGTATGATGATTGGTGATTTCTATTTTTATCTATTAAATACATTAATATAATTCTTGAAGGATTAGTTTTCTTTTAGAAAAAACAGCCTTCATTTTTTTTTTTAAATCTACAACAAAAGTTGTACTCTCCCTCTCCATATTTTCTTTAGTTTTATGTTTCTTGCTTCCACAAGATTGAAGATTATTATGAAGTAAAAAAGAATGGTATTGGAAAGGTTACGTATCACTATTCAAAGCATCACTTTTCATGTCAATTGTTTTAATTAGTATTCGGAGACTTATCGTTGCTATGTTGGTTTTTTTAAGTTTGACGAGGGAACGACAATCAAGAAAAAATTTGCTAAAGAACCTGTTGATAAATAGGTAATGTGATAATATAATTTCTTAATTTTTGGTTTTGTTTCTTAGAATTTCTCCTTTTTACTATGTAATTTTAAGTTCTTCTTGATCTTTTATCTCCATGTTTTTTATGGTAAAATAGCAATTTTATTAAATAAAATGGCACACTGCCAGAATGTATACGATTCAATACTACATAATACTAAGCAAACAACTATAAACATTTCCAATCCTTAAGAAAGTCTAAAAATTGTACAATCTGAAATACTAGCTGCATTCCGAATTTTTCCCACCACATGACTTGTGCTCCCATTCTTCCTTTGAAAAATGATGATATTCCTTTCCAACCACAAGAAATAGATCACAGCTGCAAACATAAGTCTTCTCAAATCAGCCAGCTTGGATTTACTAGAAGCTTTACGAACATATCAGACCGCTTCTCAATTCCACTTCATAGGACTTCGTCTCACTTTGTAAAATGGCATAACTTCCATCGACACAGCTTTAGAAAACGAACAGTCAAAAAATAAATGATCAATAGACTCATCATACTGACCACAGAAAGTACAAATTGCATCCATACAAATACCCCATTTATACATTCTCGTTTTAACACCCAGACGATTATTAATAGCAAGGCACAATAAGATTTTATGTCTAGGAATCAAGCTTTTACTCCACACTAACCTGGACCAGAAAACTTTCTTAGAATGCTTCCTAATAGCCTCATACCCATTTTTGATAGATTAATGACCTGTGGCGGATGCTCACCAGTAAATCGAGTCTTTTACACTGTCAGAAATTAACACAATTCTTACTAACTCCCAAGCTGCAAAAATTTCAGGGAAAGTTGGATTAGGAAGTTGCCACCTACCATCTTTCTAGATATCACCCACCTTGCAATATTTTCTAATTCCAACCTCATTAAAAACAATATCGGGAAATAAATCATAGACTGCCCTTCCATTTAACTATAGGTCAAACCAGAACGAAGCTTGTGAATTCCTTCCCACTTTATACACATAAAACGGCTTAAAAACATAACGCAGCTTCAACAAATTGTTCCAAGTTGTACTCAAGTCTGGTGGATTACGAGCACCCTAATAACTCAACTTTGACAAACGATTCTAAGTTATCCAGACTGCTTTTCTCACTCAAAAACTTCCAGACTTGCTTGTCTATGGCAACTTTGTTCCAACATTCTAAATCAATTATCATCAGTCCACCCTCTTTCCTAGGCCTGCACACATTTTTCCATGACACAAGACTCTTCTTTGAACATTCAACACCAGACCAGAAAAAGGAACGACATTTATTCTCAATCAGTTTAACAATAATTTAGGTAATAGAAACGCCAAGCATCAATATACTTTCATATTTCGAAATACATACTGAATAAGTGTCAATTACCCGCGTATGATAATGATTTCGTCACCCATCCATCTAGTCTACAAGATACTTTCTCCATTAGCTCCATACAATGTTCTATTTTTAATCGTAAAGAAACTAAAGGCATCCCTAAATATTTAATAGGCATGTGACCTAGTGTAAACCCACAAGACTGCACTATATCATCTTTCTCACTGTATAAACCACCATCTATAAAGACAACACTTTTCTCTTCATTTATTTTCATGTTGTCGTTGTGCTATTTCATTTATTCATATATGTATATTTTGGGATCTATTGAACTTATTTCTCAAGATAATATTGGAATTTTTAATAAATTATGAGCGAGTTCAATTGACATCAATTTAAATTCAGTTTTATGTTCAATTCGAAAAAATCATATTTTTAAAAAATATCGTTAAATTGATTATAAATGGAACCCGAGATAGCGTCCGAATAATATACTGTAGTTCTAATGTAAATCAAAAATATATAAATATAATATAGTACCATTAATTAACTTCTATAATAACCAAGGATATAGAAAAAGTTGAAAAAATATGTCGCATTAATATGAAAATAAAATAAAATAGAGGTTTTGAAATATATATATATAAATTTAATAAGAATAAAATATTTAAATGACATACTTTAATGGCGAATCAAAATTTAATGTGTTTTCTTTCTTTATTAAGGAGTTATTAAAACTAAAACTTTAATTAAATTATAAATCTTTTAAAATTATAACTATTATCGTCGATTATCACTCTTAATAATAAAATTTATTTTTATTTTTATTTTTGTTAATTAATTTGCTTTCGCTCGCTGCAATTCCTTCGTTGTCGATCTCCTTTGATGGGAGGGGTTCGATGTTGGGTCTTCCTTACTGATAATTTCTAGTGCATCTTGTTCTAAGTTCATTTTGGATTCTGGTGTTGTTGGTCCGTTAGACCTGGTGGCTCTCAATAGCACTGTTAATTCGGTAGGGGTGGTTAATTCGATTCCAACCGTTGATAATCAAACTGGGGGGTTGCATCGAGGTCTTATGTGTTGTTGTTTTGTTCCAATAGTTCTAGTTCGGAGGATCGTATTTTGATATTCATCCCCTCGCCAGTGGAGAATGCTGAGAAGTGGAAAAATGTCGTTGTCTCTGTGTTTGGAGATAAGCCAGGTTTTCTTAAGTTTAAGAACTTTTTAACAAATCGCTGGCTGAAGTTTGGTATGATTTCCGTTCATCTTTATGGAGAATTTGTTCCTGATTAATTTTGATTATGAGGTGGGTATAAGAGTGGTGCATTGAATGATGGTCCATTCTCTTCTAATCAACGACCATTATTGCTTAAAGAATGGTATGCTTCGATGGATTACAAGTTGGAGGAGGAGACTCAAGTTCAAATTCGGGTACAGTTTTCGAAGCTGCCGCTCATCTTTTGGGATGAGGAGGTGTTTATCATGATTGGATTTTTTTGGGTACTCCGGTGTTGATTGATGAGTGCACCAAGTCTCAATCCTGACAAGGCTATGCCATGATGTTTGTTGAGATGGAGGTGATGGGGTCATTTCTGGATACAGATACTTTGGGGGATGAGTGTAATAAGAGGTTCCAACAAGAGGTAGTTTATGAATGGATTCCTCAAATTTGTTCTCATTGTCATAAATCACGACATCTTGCTGAACAGTGTAAGGTGGCCCCTACTGTTTCCGAAAACTTATTCTCAGGTTGCAATTGCCGTTGAGAAGGTGAGGACGTAAGTTATATGATTAATGTTGATTCTGAACTTGTAGTTGCAGATTTGAATGGGGTTATGTTTTGGCCTCATGGGATTCAATTTTGTATGCTATGGTGACTGAGAAGGTGATGGGGAAGGCAATGTGGCAACCAGCTCCTCCTGTTCGGGATAAAACTGGTAAAGGGAAGAAGCCTAGTTCTAAGCCTCAAAAGTCAAATTCCTCTATGGTTGGTGCACCTTGGTCTGTTCTGAATTTCGATGATATTGATGTTCATTTTCCAGCACTATTCGTGAGTTTGGGGAGTATTGGGGAGGGATCTAGTAAGTCGAGGTGACCCCCGAATAAATGATTATTGGTTTGTGAAATGTTAGATGTCTTAATTTCCCCTTTAAACAATCAGAGAACAAGCAGGTGATTGTTGAGCAAAATATGATATCTTGTGGTGTCTTGGGAACTAGAGTACATAGTTGTAATACTAATAGAGTTTGGTATGGTATTCATTTTGCTGCTCGACCGTTGGTAAATAAAAATTCACATTGTCACTTAGGAAGGATTTGGATTCCTTTTAACCCTTTGATGGTTTCTCTACAAGCTTTAGATATGTGAAACTAATGGATGCATTGTAGGCTGGTTATGGGGACAATTACATTTTATTGGACAATACTTTATGCTTGCAATGATACGAAGGGTAGAAGATCATTGTGGGCGGCATTGTGGTCGATTCCAATTCCGATCTCCGGATGATCTCCCATAGTCTCAGATTCCAATCAAGCTTCTGATCCACTTGAGTGTTTACCATATTTCACTTGATGAAACCCATTTATAGAGGAGCAATATCTTAAAGAGACTATGTTTTTCGACAGAAAGCTATAAGTGATAAAATGGATTATCTTCTATCTGATAGCATATGGGTTTTGGGAAACTACTTCCAAATAATAATCCTATTTCATGCAAATGGGTATTTTGAAGAAAGTACAATACATTGGATCTATACAAACTTTCAAAGCAATATTAATTGTAAAAGGATTTCGACAAAGATAATGAGTAGATTATTTCGATACTTATGCTTTGGTTGCAAGACTCACCTCACTTAAGAGTGATTTTGCACTTGATGAGAAACTATCCATCAAATAGATTTTAAACATCATTTTTAAATGGCGAGCTTGATGAAAAACTATATATGAAAAACCTTAAAGTTTTATGGTCCCTAGAAATGAGAAGAAAGTTCGTAAATCGATAAATTCATTGTACATATTAAATAGGCTCATAAATGGTGGCATGAAAAGTGAGATAGTATAATATTGTCAACCGGATTTAGGCATAATGAAGCCGATAGATTCTTTATTCCATGTTCCCAAAAGATAATGGAGTAATAGTATGATGATGACATGTAAATTATAGGAACAAACATGGAAGGGGTAAATGAAAGAAACAAGTATTTATGTTCTCAATTTCAAATGAAAAATTTGGAAAAAGTTGATATTATTTCAGGAATAAAAGTTAATAAATATAGCGAGGATGTTCTATTTTTCAATCGCATTATATTGACGAGGTTCTTTTCAAATTTAATCACTTGGAATCAAAAATTTCAAAACTCCACTTGATGTTTCCATAAAGGAGAGTTATGAGTCAATTTGAATATGCTAGTGCAAATTACAAGTTTAATGTATGCAATATGTATTCCTCAAATTTGGTTGGATATTGCCTTTACAGTTTATAAACTCGCAGATTTGCAAAGAATCCTAATTGTGAATGTTAGTCATTTTTTCATATCGGCACATACTTAACCGAGAAAACTCTAAATACGCGACATTGTGATAATAAATGAACTATGTCAAAAGACATTTTACAAGATATATAATGATAAATTTAGACATCATTTTACGACATGTTTATATAAGACTACTTATATGATATATCCTAGCTAGGTGTTATTTATGTAATATCAAAAGTATAACCTGTTCGGCCCTTACTCTAAGCCACTTTAAAGGATATGATAATTAACACAATAAAGACTATATGGGTATGAAGGAAATGAAGAATAGTCATTAGTAATGGAAATCTTTTATTCCTTATTGCAATTCGTAAATACTAAATGTTTAAAGGGCAACAATAACTTATTTTGTGATGGATCAACAAGCGATATATATAATAGTAAGTTTTTCGGCTCACAAGTCAAAGAAGTCAATTGAATAAATTAAATCCGGCTTGATTAATTTCGATTTACTGTCTTCGTCGAACCGGACCATGCAACATAAAATCCGATCGAACCGGTCGATAGAAAATCATACCGTTACATAATAGAATAGAAGGACCAAAAGCACAAACAAAAAGTAAGAGTAAGCAGTGGGTGCCTTGTGACATGAGGTATCATGGCATCTTCATTTATAATACAATCTGTCTCAAATACACTATTTACGCTTACTAACTGCATTTAAAAATATAATATATTTTGAGATAAAAATAATAATGCTAAACATCTTGTATTTTAAAATAAAAATATCATATAAACAGTGGGTGATTGATGTAGGTCGATTTTCCGGAAAATGGTACTGGTATGTCTTGTCATTGTGTTGTAGGTTTCATGCACCAAATTTTATTTATTTTATCAACGGATTCATATACTAATATAGTACAGTTTCCAATATTTTTAATAAGGGTATGTAATTATTTTTTATATATTTCAAAAAAGAAAAAATATTTAATTTGTTTAATAAGAAGCCTACACGACACTGCACAAACCCTTTATAAGAAACCAACAATCCATACTTAGCAGACATCAATTCAAAATTCTCTTTCTTCTCTCCGTCTAAATATCATCTCATCAGAGGCTAAGCTCATTCTTAATTATAGCATAAATAAATAGCTAGCTGAGCCTTGCATTATCACTTGAATGGAGGATCATAAGGAGGTAATTTCTGTTTATTCTTCTTCTTTCCAACTCTGTTTTCTTGTCATAGAGATAACCTTATATTAGAGAAAGTCAAAAAAAAAGATACTGCTTTCTTGAATAATATAATTTGGATATGGAATTTAATTGGGTCGCAGATGAACTTCTCGTTCTCGTTCTTTGGTTGCCATCTTCAGTGTCATGTAGTAGTAGTAGTAGTAGTAGTAGTTGTTGTTGTGTTTTATATATGTGATTTTCTGTTTATGTTAACTTGAATTGCTTAAAAAGAACTTTAGGTCTACTTAACTAATTGGGTTTTTTATTTCAATTGTTTTCATAATCAACTTAATTCCATTTTTTTTTTAGTTGGATTTTCAACTTTATGCTGCTGTATGTATTGTATTTCAACTATCTATCTGTCAATCTGATGATGTATGTTTTAAAAAAATAAATATTTAAAAATTATTGTCACTATTTAATCAATAATTGTATGCTTTATTATTTTATTAGGTCCTCAGTTTTATTCTTGTGGTTCTGTATAATTAAAATTTAACATTTCCTTCCTACCTGTGTCCAGAGATGTGTTTGTTGAAAAGGGCAACAATCCTGCAAAGGGGTCTTTTGATTTAATCAAATATTTATCCATTGTTCATTTGATCCAGAAAAATGCCCCATGGCTATCCGTCCCACAGTTTGGAGACTGGGACCAGAAAGGTCAATTGCCTGATTATTCACTCGATTTCACGAAAATCAGGGAAATGAGAAAGCAGAATAAGAGAGACGTGTCAAGAGCAAGTCTTGGTAATGAGGAAGAGCTAATCAATCCAACTGCCACAACAACAACGACAACTGCAAAACAAGTTCGCAGTGATGATCATCTCCAAAATGAGCATAATAATTACCATCAGAGCCATCACTCCTCTCCTGTAAGATTCCTTTTGGTTTTCTTTCTTTCTGTAGAATTCTTTTAGATATATAATGGTTAGTTGCAAATATATAGTAATAATGAATGATTGTGTCATGATAGCATATTATGCATTAATGTCAATGATATTCTATTCATAATTACAAATCATGCCAGGGTGGAAAATATTCTCACTGTTATTTTTCTATTTCCTACTGAAAATACAAAAAGTACTAATAGACATGTATTTCAGTACTTGACAATGATCAAAAGATTTATATATAATAGGTAGGAAAACATAACACCAGAGATTGAAAAGATGCCTAAGATCTGGTAAGCTGACAAACAGTGGTATCATGTGATAGTGTCTGATGAAAAAAAAAGTAAGGGGGTAGACGGGTAGTGGATCCGCATGATCTAAAGTTCTTTTCGGAAAAATCTCTTTACGTATCAAGTTGCAGGCAAAAAGAGAGGTAGATAATGTTGCCAGATTGTAAGGCCACATGTAGAGTACAAGTGGTTCACATGTTAGAGCACCTCCAATGCGGCGCTCTTCAAAGCACTATCGACTTGACATAATAAAATTGTCATAAAAAGTGATAGTTGGTCTTTATTGCTCCAATCTTTAAAACTAGCTGGTTCTGGTGGTACCACCTTTGGCTTTCTTTTTTTTAGAAACAAAGTACTCTGTTGATCATATTGAATTTCCCTTCATGAAAGGAATTGGTATCCATTTTTTATGGCCAGGGTGTTAACCCTTAAGTAATGAAATCTATACCAACAATAACTTGCGTTTGTTACGGCCATAGAACTGCTGTGACCTTGGAGTTTGAAATGTCCAATAATTTAAAACCTCTTTATCATGTTTTTTCCAGTCAGGTGTTGTTATATATAATGTACTACTAGGTTTCTCTTATGAGGGTCTCCTTCAGAATTGGGCTGTTCTTATCCATGTTTTTTAATTCTTTTTTTGCAGACAAGGAAGAGCATCTTCAGCTGCTTCAACTGTTGTGTGAAAGCTTAAACAGAGAATGTAAATGTATCGAATGTTGTAATAGGGAGTCGGTATGTGTTCAAAGACTATCCCTCTCGGATTTCTCTTCGTCTAGCCCGATATATATATATATATATATTTTCCTATATCTTTTGAAATGGGAATGATTATGATGTTAACTACTATAAATTTGATGGTGAATCATTATTTTCCTGGTAAAGTATCCAATAAACTGTTCAAATTGTAAATGGAACTTCTCGCAGGCATTTGTTTTATCTAGAATATTTGATGACATACATAATGGAAAAATAATAATTTTGCGAGTCATGACAAGTTAAACAGAGGTGCCCTTGATTTAAGTCAACTAAAGCTATATTGAGTTGAATTGTTCTACTTTGTACAACAACAGCAGCAGCAAAGTCAACTTCATTATTTAAATAGCAATTATTTTCACATTAATAATGAGCATGATGAGTTGGAATTCTTTGTTCATGTCTGAAGAAGTTTAGTGGATCAATCTTGTTCTTGGCCTTCACCAATCTCTTGAAATTTTTCTTAAAGTACTTAGACCCATACACCAAGTCATTTGCATAGCTTTTTTGGTTACTTGGAACATTTTTGCCAATGTTTACCTCCTTATAGTTTACATAAGCCTCTCTAGGATGCCTGGAAACGTATCGATCCATGAAGGAGTAAAACTCTCTACGACGATCTATGTTTGTCTTTGCAACCTCCTCTCCTTCATCATTCCAAATCGAATAATACCCAATTTCGAACAGAATCACCCTTCCAATGAGGGAATGGTGTTTCAGATGCTGAAATCTCAGCCATCTTTCCACCATATGCAGCAAATTGCATTAGGGTTATCTCAAATTTCATCATTTCTTTCCATATGATTTCTATATCTGGTTTCGAGATGATCTTTTGCACGTAATCGGACTTGACTTTGTGAAAGTCCGGATTCCTTTCCGTCCTATCAAGTAGAACACCTAAGGAAGTTCCGAGTGGATACTGAAACCAAAACAGAGTTTATTCAATCGAACTCATTTCAGAACAGTCCTCTCGTTGCAGCCTAATTCTGGAAAACTTTCATTAACCAATTCAAGAAGCTTTTCGGGTTCTCCTAGATACAAGGCACTCAAAGTAACTAGAATTGTTCCATTGACCAGTATTGGAGTTGCTCGAAGTGAAAGGTCCCTATCAATATTCGGTGCAACATGGTGCCATTGATAAAGAATATCGGTTGCACCTTGTTCTAAAGTCCGGTTGATCGATACCAAATATAGTCACATTTTCTGGAACAGAAACCAACTTGATCTTCCAGGAAAGAATCACTCCGAAACTCCCTCCTCTGCCTCCACGTAGGGACCAAAATACGTCTTCTCCCATGGATTCTCGATTATGAATTTTACCATTAGCGTCGATTAATTGCGCGTTGATCACATTATCGACTACAAGTCCGTACTTTCTCATTAACATACCATAACCACCTCCGGTTGTGTCCTAGGATTCCTATGGTAAAACAAAGTCCAGCAGGAAAGGCATGGACTTTACTCTTCTCCGCAATGCTATAATAGAGTTCGCCTAGAGTTGCGCCTGCCTCAATGAATACGGTCTCATTCTCTAAATCGACATCAATAGATCGTAGATTGAACATGTCTAGGACGATGAAAGGACATCCGATACATAAGAACAGCCCTCAACATCATGGCCTCCACTTCGGATTCTAAGTTGCAAGCCGCTCCGCTTTGCACAAATGATGGTTGTCGGGATATGGGACTCGTCCTTGGCTGTGATTATATCTAGTGGTTTTGGGGTTGATTGTGTTAGAAATCTCTTGTTTCTGGTGTAGGCTTGCAAGACTGATGTAAATGAGTTATCAGGGGTATATATGCAATTTGAGATTGGATTGGAGGACTTGGAATGGCTGTTGTGAAGGCATTGGATGAAGTTCCCTTGAGCTGAATCTGAAGCTGAAACTATGATGAGAAGAGTTGAAAATATAAAGAATATTGGTGCAAAGTTCAAAGCTTTCATCTTCCATAATTCCAGTTCTTCAAGTTAATGTCCACTCATTTTCGTAAAAAAGTTAATGGAAACTAGCTGCTTATGATATATACCTACGATAAGATAAATTAAACAAATAATTCAAGGCTTAATTATTGTCGACTGTCATAAAAAAAAAGTATACATGTTTCCACATCACAACAGCAAATTTTTATTTTTATTTTTTTTATTTTTTTTTTTTGCGGGAGGAAAATTCTTATTAATGATATTCTTAGTCGTCGAATTAAACCATGTAAATTGTGGATAATATCTATATAAAATTTTAATTCTTCAAATTAGGTCAAAATTGTTGATATTATCGATAACGTCGTCCATGATTTAACTATCGAGGCGAATTTACTAGAAAGTTGTAAAGCAATTACCGGATATAGACATCTGACATAGCAGGCTGGAACATAGCACATAAAGTGAATGGAAAAGGTAAACGTAAAACATGACACAAGCAAACCCATGAAAAATAGTAAAATAATAATGTATTATCCTCTTCTTCGTCCAAAGCTGGATTCCAATTTCCAATTGAAGATGTCAACTGGAGATGCCATAAGTTCCACTGCCGAATAACCAAGACCCATGTTACATAATAAAGAGAAGATCATCCCATCGAGGGGAGACATCTTCAAACATACATAATCCAATTGCACTTGATGGCGTTCTAATGGAAAATTATAAGCCATTTGCACTTATTCAGTTTTAGGTATTGACGTATTGTTGTCTCTGCTTTATGTGTGGAGAAATAAGCGTAAACCCCAAGGATAGAGCCTTGCTTTGCAAGTTTTTCGGGATCATGTTTGTTTGGGCTTTCGTCGATATTAAATTAGATTGAACAAAAAAAAAAAAAACAATAGGCGTATTAAAATATCAACATGTAATGTTCAAACACAACACTCAACTCGTTCAAAATCATACTGCAAGTAGAAATCTAAGAAAACATTACAGGTTCAACCTATTCTAGTTGAGCTTCATTAAAAAGAAAGCGATGTGAGATTTCAAATTTCTGCAATCACACCTTCTTGATAATCTGGACGACATCTTCATCCTCGAGCTCGTGATCCTGATTAACCATCCAAAAGTTAAAAATATAGCAACTTTTAAGCGAAGAAAGGAATGAGTGGCTGTGGTTGGGTAAACAAAGGATCATTTGCTAAGAACTTTTACCTTGCCAACCCTTTGAGGCTTATGTTTGGCACTCGAACCCCATACAAGAGCACTGTATCATTTGCCCAAAAGTCAGCTTTAGTGATAAATATACAAAGACAATGAAATCGCATATTTATGTACGAATTTCTTCCACACGGTGTGTTGCAATTTTGAAGTGGTTCTTGACATGCATGTCACTAACTCACTATCAGTACAGTTTCTTCTAATGCAAGATTGAAATGGTTACCAGGTAATATAAAGATAAAACATTTATACATTCCTATTGGAGTAACCATATACCAATCAACCAACACCAATGGAGCATGAACATATCTCGAAAAGGGTTTAATTTTGTGACTTTACTAGAGTAGTATAAGTGACAGTAAAATATGGGAAGGGGCGCTTACTACTTAAATTGTTTAAGCATATCCTTGTGAATTCTCTCACAGAAGTCCTCAACCGTCCTCCTCCTAGAGGATAAAATTACAGGGTCTTCATAATCTGGATTCAGTCCCTTTGGCTTTGTGTAAATACGCGTCAAGTTTAGGTATTCCCATACCTTGTCCAAGACGCCATCAAGATTCCATTCAAGATGTGCACTGTGGAAAAATTACAGTACACGGCAGGTAAATGGATCAGACAACAGCATACCTAAAGGCTAAAATGGGTTAAGCAAGCTTAAGTTATACTGCAGAAATGAATACACATTTTTCTTTAAAATCTAAGATTTAAATTGTGTTGAATGAGAACATAATAATTAAATGCATCAAGAAATTAATCATATACCATATCTCCAATATTTACTTGTTAATGGAAACTTAGCCTGAGACATAAATTAATGACAACGATGGAATAGGTTCTCATCAGAATAGACAACTACCTTATTGGGCAGTAATGAGGAAGTTTATCTAGAATCTCTAGCTCTTCGAGGGTAATTTGATCAATCTTGTTCACAACATAGATGCAAGGCATATAAATTCTACTGCCTTCAATGACATCTATAAGATCATCAGCAGTTGCATCATATCTCAGAGTAATATCAGCATTGTGAATTCTGTATTCACTGCATATAGCCTTCACGGTTTCAAGGTCAAGATGTGTATTGGTAACAGTTGAAGTAAAATTAATTCCACCCTTATCTTTCTTCCTGAAGGTCAGATTTGGTGGTTCCTTATTTAACCTGTTGTCAGAAAGAACAGAAATGATTTACCAGAAGCCAATATGAAGTGAGATTATCAAATACAAATAACAGTGAAGTTTTTCAGAATATCCATGCCTCACATGATACGTTCTCTAAAAGCTTCCAAAAAAAAATATGTTTCACAAGAGGAGTTGTTTCAATATCATTTCTACTTTCTAGGGTTGGTAAAAGAATGTCTCTACAACTGATAAGATTTAAACCAAAATGAATGAAGGGTATAATATTGCTTCATATGTTGATTAAGAATCAAAGAGAACAGCCTTAGTCCTATGGTGTTTTGTTACTACATGTAACGCGGCCGTCACATCAGTAACATTCAAAAATATTTTTGGATCAAATCATTCAAAGCACAGCAGAAACGGTAAACCATAAATTAAAAATCCTGAAGTACAAATAAGTTTGCAAAACATATAGCCCATAAAGCTTATTCTTACATGTGAAACACCAATATCCTTTTCGGTCATGCCCACGTATATAAATTCTGTCATTAACATTTTTAAATTGGCACACACACACAACTAATACGTATGAAATGATAACTCATTTTTTTACATTAAAAAAAAAAAAGACTAGACATTTTAATTCACACATAAGCATCTGTGGCTAGCACATCCAAGATTCAATCAAATGACATGTCACAGTTGACAGAGAAAGCTGTCAGAAAAGTTTCTGGGGAGAATTAATTATTGTGTTATTACCTGATGCCAAACCCCTCAAGCTCTTTCTCTATCAGCCGCTTATGTGTTATTGGCTTTATGGCATCAAGGACAATCAAGATACAATTGCATGTCCTAGCTGTACTGATAACCTGGAGATATTTTCAACTCAGCAACTCAGGTCATTCAAATCAAACGAAAGTCATAACTATCAAAGACCAACTCTCTAAAATCTAAATCAAAATGCCAGAGTCATGTGTAGTAACGTGCACAGTAATAAGTCATACCTGCCTTCCTCTACCCTTTCCATCCTTGGCACCCTCAATAATACCGGGAAGATCCAGTAGCTGGAAAATGACAAGCAAAAGTTGATTTAGATATGCATTCTCTTTCATGATAAGATGCATACAGTGTGAAACCAAGAGATACAAGGTAATATGGGTACCTGAATTTTGGCTCCCCTATACACGATAACACCGGGGATACAAGTTAAGGTGGTAAATTCATAAGAGGCAACCTGTAATCAACAGATGATATAAATCATTCACTCCCATGGACCTTCAGAAAATAAAAAGTTTGGCATCCAGTGCAACATGATTAAGCAATACTCTTAGCAGTTAGCACAAACTAAAATTCATGATATATGGTACGTTACATATGCATAGAAAAGTTTCACACACTGAAGCAAAGTTCAACAACAGTAGCTATGCCAATAAAGTAAATCAAGAAATAAAATCCATCAACAGAGTCTGCAAATCCCTGGCTAAAATCTTCAGATCTAATGATTACAAAACACTACATTATCTAGGAGGGCACATTAATCCGAAACCAAATACAACAGTAAATGTCTGACATTAGTGGATCAAGTCTCAATCACAACTGAAGCAAGACTTACTAACATAATAAGTTGCAATTGCAATGCCCAACTCAAGTTCGGGAATATTGAGGAAAAGGAAAATAAATTTGAAGAGGACAGACTGTAGTTTAATACCTCAGAGAAGGTTCCTGTCAATTTATTTAAGAGCGTAGACTTCCCCACCGACGGGAACCCCACTAGACCAACTCTGGCATCGCCACTTTTAGTGACATCAAAACCTTCACCAGCGCCACCACCTCCTTTTGAAGAAGGTGTAAGAAGATCCCTTCGAAGTTTTGCCAGTTTAGGCCTACCATATCAAACAAGACTTCATCTCAATCCCTCGATGAGAAATATTCTATTCACTTTTGTCAGAGACGAGTCACAATTTCAATCATCCACGAATCACTATTTCATTAGAGATAATGTTGAAAAAGAGGAATCACCATTTCATAAGACTTAGTGTTATCCCGTGCTAATTCAAACAAATATTTATCCAGCATGAAATACATTTAACTACGACAACGAATAAAAGACATACCTTGAGCAAACCAAGATGATGTGCCGTTGCCTTGTTCTTTTGAGTCCTTGCCATCTGCAAACAAACATGACGTACTACACTTTAAAAATCAATTCACTTTCTTCTTTAATACTAACAAACAGTATGAGGTCTTCCAATCTCAGTTCAAAACTATTTCGACGATTAAAATGACAAGTCTCGAATTCAGAATTATTCATTCATCAGTAGTAAGATATGAAAAAACTAAAACTGAATTGAAGATTAGTCATTACCTCATCTTCGATGTCTTTAATCTTTTGCATCACGGTCGCCATTGTTGCAGCAGATGATAGTTTAGCTTAGCTTACTAGCTGAGAAGAGAGGAGAAGAAACAGGAGAAAAGGGTTTTTACTTTGCAAAATGTTTGGCGACAGATTTGTTTTCCATTTACGAAAGAAAATAAAAAAGGTTTAGAGGCCAAATTGACTAATTTAAAGTTCAAGGGTGTCCACGCTCGAACTTAAAAAACTGTGTATTCTTTGAGATTGGTTGGCTTGGGTTGGCTTAATACTTCCAATCGGCTTGGTTCGAGTTCGGCTCGATTACTAAACTTTTGTTTTAACAATCTCTATAGCCAACTTCAAAGAAAACAATCTCTATAGTCCAATTTCTTCCAACTTTCAATGGTAATGGGCTTCACCGCAGGTTCTGAACTATTGAGGCATAAAAATTTTGATACGTTTTTTCTTTTTTAGGAAAATAATTTGGTAATGTTACCTTTTCTTTATTTTTATTTTTATATCTTATACAATCTACCTACTCAAGATCCGTTTTCTCAAAAATCGAATACATGATTTTAAATAAGAAAAAACGTTTAACCATTAAGTCACGCCATGTTTAACTTATTATCTTAGATTAAGAACATTTTTGAAACAATTTTTTAATGATTGATTTTGTGAGACATAGATAATGGTTAGATCGTTGATGAATGTAACGGCCCATAACGGTCTCTTCAGAAAGGTGCATGTGATAATTGACCATGAATTGACTTTGATTCTGATCAGATATATTTTATCTTATACTCCTATCATTTATAGTTGCCAATGGCATATAGGATGATTTAAGGGGAAAACTATCATCCGGCAATATATAACCGCAATATATATTTATATATATATTGATCTAAGAATGATATAACTCTCAGAATGATTACAACAAATGTATAAATGTTGTGAGATAATGAGGATACAAAATACAGTTTTTCATCGATGAAAATACAGATTAGGTCACCTCACTTGATGTTAGGCCATTGGCCTATGCTAACAAATTATTTCCTCCATTTTAAAATATTTGTTCATTTTGTTTTTTTTATTCATTCAAAAAATGATGAATGTAGACATAAATGATGAATGTAGACATAAATAATGTTTAAATACAATATTTTTTGAATGAATAAAAAAATAAATTGGACAAATATCGTAAAATGGAGGGAGTATTAATAAAATAAAAAATGCACACAAGTAGTATAAATTAAAGAACTTCAAATTGCCTGTAAAATTCGCGGGTGTGATTCGAATTAATGAAATTGATTGATATATTTTCAAGTAAAGTAAATGCGTGATCCTATTCGTGGTGTGGGAAGAAGTTTCCTTTCCCATACAGAAGTAGGAACTTTTCATAGAAAGATCGAATAAAAGTCGGTCAATGTTGAGATGCCAAGAGGGAAAACCAATGCATTTAGCTTTGTCTACACTTTTCAGTAATTGAAAATCTTTGTATACGTAATTGTGCATATATTTTAGGGGAAACGAATACGATGAATTCTCAGGTGTGAATGGGTCACATATTCAAACTAAACTATATATAGTCAAAAAAAAAAAAAAAACAGGATAACAAATCTGCAGAAAATGATGAATATCTGTCTTGTATTCTCTTCTCTCATATTTGTTATCTTTACAAAGATTGGATTCCTGACATTCAGAGACTGATCCAACATTGAATGTAAGGTGGGATAGAATTAGTCATGAAGCAATGCTTCCTTAATCTTTTCATTATCGAATTAAGTTGATGATATTTTATTTATTTATTTATTATTTATAAATCAGTCAATACATTAAAATCATGGGAATAGTAGAAAATTTAAATCGCACCGTGAAATTTTTTTATCTTATCAAATTGTGTTTCATAAAAAATTAGTCACAAATAATAATTAATTTTACTAATTGACTGAAATTTTAATACATTCTTTACTATTAAAAATAAAATCGTAAAGTTTACACGTGAAAATATAGTCATACTAATATACCAATAAAAATAAATTATTTATATTAATATTTGAAGATTAATGAAAAATGTCTACTTTTATATTTGTAACCACTGTATATATTAGTACAATTTATATTTAAAAATATATATGGATATAATATAATTTAAAAACTAAAGAGAAAGAAAAAGAAAAATAAAAACACCCAACCCTCGGAGGAGAGATTCAAACCCAAGTTTTCCTGTTTAGAGCACATAGAGCTTATCACCATGCCACACTCTCCCTTTTGTGTATATTTAATGAACATAATTTATATATTTGCTCTATAAATTTTTTTTCTCTGATTCTGATCCCCAAACATTTAATGAACATAATTTATATATTTGCTCTATAAATTTTTTTTCTCTGATTCTGATCTCCAAACAACACGTGGGCGTGCCCCTACCGACACCACGAGTTTCATTTTTAATTTCAACAAGCATGTCTAATTGTATGAGGGAACTTCGGTCGGGCCTTAACATTTTAATTCTAGCTCTCTTTATATATACTTCTGCCATAAAATATTTCATTATATGATAACATTGTAACGATACAAGCGAAGTAAGGATACATAGCATTAGCCAGTGAAATACAATAGGAATCGATTTTCGCAGCGCATTAAAAATAACACAAGAAAAAATTTGGATTAATTTCATCATTTCCTAATATATATATATATATATATGTATTTTTTTTTTTTTTGAGGATTCATTTCCTAATATATAGTACTAGTATTGTATGTAATATGTATTTATTTGCGTAGATATTCAAAAAAAATATATATATACTTAAAGTCGAATTGTAAAAATGTACGTGGTCCAAATTTATAGAAGTTTCGAAGCAAGTCATGAATTGTAGGTACGTACTGTACTGGTATTGTACCTAGTAATAGTAAGTATTTTTGGTAATAATTTATATATTGATAACAAAATACTATCAATATAAGGGCTAATAATATTTTTCTACCCGAACGCTGAAAAAACTAACAAAATATCATTTCGCGCTTTTTTGCTAACACTTTCCTGTCCGTCCGTTAGATTCGCTAACAAAATTATACCTTCCGATAAATTTTGTTTATGTGGTAGCCAACTTCCGTCAATATTGTACAGTCATCGTCAAACAAACAACACATCACATGCCGATTCAACAAAAATGACACCTCATCATCAATTAAAAATTAATTATTTCACTATTCGGATAAAAAAATGTTATTATCCCATCAATATAATTGTCATAAAAAATAATAACAATATATATAAGACAATATACATAATATTATAAACTATAACATCGGTCCCCTATATTCTCCTTCACTGTCAAATTGGCCGAAATTGGGACTCTGCTCAGAGAACCTATATATTGAGATGCGAGCCATGAGCCATGCATACATTCATTTATTCAATCAATCTGCTTTAGTTTGTTTCTACTTGAGGAACTGGAATCCAGCTATCTATAATCTGGATTCGGCCTGAAAATAATTAGCCGATGGTAGAAGGAGTAATGATATTCTTATAAAATGATGTATATAAATTATGATTCTACGTGTCAATGATTATATTGATTTTTATTTTATCGAAATTTTCATGATCAATAACATTATACGTAGACCATCACGTCATAATTTATATACATAAGAATAGCATTTCCCATGATAAAAATTGACTAGACGATTATTTGAGCCAGCTCGTGATCATTCAATTTGTTAACACCTGATAAACATGGCTCGTTATCAATGATGATATACATGTGTAGAATACTCCTTCCATCACATTTTATCTCTCGATTACAATATTCTATTTTTACACGTACAAACTAAGGAAATGATTGATTGAGATTGTTTAAACTAACACTAAATTTGGAGTATAATCAATGTTTATAGTATTGCAGCTATTGCACTTTATTTTCCCGTGAAAGCTTTATGATAACGATCGATAACCCTTCCTTTTGAGCTAGAGCCAATAAATCATAAGAATGTGTATAGTGAAATAGATTATGCATCTTCAATTGTATAATTATGAGAGCACCATAAAACAGTCACATTGTTCGGAGGACGTCTAAGTCTAGGTGTCAAAATGATAATCAGTGTCCGGGTGATTAAATTGTCACCCGAAGATATATAAAATTTGCTGATTAAGCATCGAGTACTGCTAGATTTTTCAATAAAATTTATTAGAATAATTCCACAGATGCTTGTTTGAATTGTTATAAATATATGCAATTCACATGTCATATTTCCAAAATTTTTTTAGTCTAATGCATTTAATGGTGATTAACGACCTTAATAGTGTTGCATCGACCTTGAAGACCACCAATGAGGAAAAAACGTTTACCTCAATCTTTGGCGCATGTAAATTATTGGTTCGATTGGGAGAAGGAATTGATAATTAATTGGTTGAAACTATAGTATTCCCATAGTACTAATAGTCTGAAGCTACTATAGGCAATGGGCGTAGCGGTAGCCTTTATACGAGAGAAGGCTATATACATACTTGCACCATATGCATGCTTCTCTGCAAAACGACGCCACTTTATTATTTGTATTATCAGCCGTGCGCTCAAAGTCATTTGCTTTCTGAAAAGGCAAGCAGCATTGCATCAGCTCTTCAAAATATCTCTCTTGTCAGTATATTGTAGTTGTAGTATTTGTCCACATTGATTCCGATCGAAAAGAAAGTTATAGAAGCATTTGAAGATTATAGATATGGTAGTAGAAATAGGGAGGGAGATCAATCTTAAACTTTGCATGGTTTATAATTTGGTGCTTCCAAACACTTATTTTTAAAAATGAGATTCACATTTGATTATATTTAAAAATGGTAGAAATTTTAGTCAAATAAATTTCTTTCTTATACGAAGAAGGGATTGTCGAGAATGTAAGGATTGCAAGGCGATACCGGGTGAAGCACTTACGACACAACATAGGTTGTTGGTGCTAGACATGAGGATTAGACAATGGAAACCTAAGAAGAACGCCGTCCAGAAACCCAGAATTCGCCGGTGGAGCCTTAAGGAACAAAACAAAAAGACTTCAAGAACTCGATGGCAGCCGCGACCATTTAGAGTCTAGATGATGATGCAAATGCCATGTGGGAGGCTATGGAAAGTTGCATCAAAAGAGTAGCTTCTTCGACACTAGGAGTCTCAAAGGGGAAAGGAGTGGCACATAGAGGAGCTTGGTGGTGGGATGATGCGGTGAAGGAGAAAATTAAAGAAAAGAGATTTTTGCTTTGAAGGTTGCCTAAATCTCAAGATGCCTTTGCATTTGAGAAGTATAAATTGGCAAGTAAAGAGGTAAAAAATACCGTCAAAGAAGCGAAAAACAAGTTCTTTGATGGCTTGTATGATAAGTTAGATACTAGAGAAGGAGAAAATAAAATATACAAGATAGCTCGGCGAAGAGAGAGGAGTAGTAAAGACATCAACTGAATAAGATGTATAAAGGACGAGGAGAACAAGGTATTGGTGTCTGATGTAGATATCAAGTTGAGATGGAGAAAATATTTTGATATGTTATTCAATGGAGTGCAAGGGGAGCAAATCGTGGAGCCTCCTAGGAATGAGGATAGAAAGATTTGCTATACGAGAAGGATTTGTTTTCTTGAAGTTAAGAAACCTTTAAGAAAGATGAAGAATGGAAAAGCATGTGGCCTAGATGATATCTCCATAGAGGTGTGGAAGTATCTTGAAGATATAGGCATAGCATGGCTAACAAGACTATTTGACAAGATAATGGTCTCGTGGAAGATGTCAAATGTTTGTAAAAAAACACATTAGTCCCTATTTTTAAAAATAACAGTGCCATCCAAGATTGTGCTAACTATCGAGGTATTAAACTCATTAGCCGCACTATGAAACTATGGGAGCGGGTCATTGAATATAGAGTGAGAGCTACTACTACGATATCTGAGAACTAGTTTGGCTTCATGCCTGGATGGTCAACCATGGAGGCAATCTTTCTTGTTAGGGACTTAATGGAGAAGTATAGAAGCAATAAAAAAGACTTGCACATGGTGTTCATCGACCTAGAAAAGGCGTATGATAGAGTCCCTAAAAAATTCTTTGGTGGGCTTTGGTCGAGCAAGGAGTATCTAGTCAATATATCCGCCATATCCAAAATATGTATGAGGGGGTATGAACTAGTGTTAGGACGAATGGAGAAGACACTCCTGATTTTCCAATCACCATTGGTGTACATCAAGACTCGACTCTAAGTCCATATCTTTTCACCTTAGTAATGGATGTCCTGACTCGACATATCCATGACGACATACCGTGGTGTATGTTATTTGCAGATGATGTCATTTTGATAGACGAGAGCAGAGAGGGAGTAAATGAGAAGTTAGAACTGTGGAGGGAAACCTTGGAGTTGAAAGGTTTCAAGTTGAGTCGTAGTAAGACGGAATATATGCACTGTAACTTCAGTGGAGAAGGGAGAAGTCAGACTAGTACGATCCAGCTAGGAGGAGTGGATGTACCGAGGTGTGATAGGTTCCGATATCTAGGGTCTATCCTACAAGAAGATGGAGAGGTTGACAAGGATATCACCCACCGTATACAGGCAGGATGGGCAAAATGGAGAAGTGCAACAGGTATCTTGTGTGATCGACATATGTCGAGTCGGCTAAAAGAAAAGTTCTATAGAACAGCAGTGAGACCAGCTATTCTATATGGGAGCGAATGTTAGTTGATAAAGAAACAACAAGAGCACAAGATTAAAGTGGCAGGGATGCGGATGTTAAGGTGGACGAATGGACTTACTCTAAGGGATAAAGTCCGAAATGAGACTATAAGGAGCGATTTAAACGTTGCACCTATAGACGAGAAGATAAGAGAGTCTAGACTTAGATGGTTTGGACATGTGAGGCATAGACCTAGAGAAGCTCCCGTTCGAAAAGGTGAGGACATAGATATAAGAACAGAGAGGGAGAGGAAGACCTACACTCACGTGGGAGAGGATAGTTAGAAAGGATTTAGAAATTTTAGGTATTTCAGAAATTTAGTAGTCGAGAGAGGAGAGTTGCCCCGTAATATCCACGTAGATGACTTCTTATAGATAGTGTTATAGGGTTAGAAAAGCTAGTTATAGGATATATCATTTTTCAACTAGAGATAGAAAAACTATGTATACGAATAGACAGTATATATTTATATTATATAGCATGATTTATTATATACATTTATATTATAGTATTTTATACATGATATTATTATTTGATTCATGATATGACATGTGATATATACATTATCTTTAAATTTAAGCATGCATATAACCGATTCCACTCGATGGAATTAAAGTCGGTTGTTGTTGATTTTAATATAAGCCTCAGGGTACTTTTTTGATAACCACTTCGCTCTAGTTTTGGAAATATATTTCTATTCATTTTTATATATGCTCAAAGACAAACATTATACAGAAATTTATTATCCTCTTTTTACAAATATTAAGAAAACTTACTCGCTTCTTTACCTAAAAACAATTTTTAGTGGTGGTATAATAAATGTGGCAAATAAGATACCACATACACTTTTTTTTTTTTCTAATTCAATACCACGTATATGTTGAAAGAACTAATATGATATGACAATATGTTATTAATTAGTTGTAGATATTTAAATCTTTGACAATGTATAGGAGAGCATGGGTTTTTTAATTAATGAGTGTATTAAGCCTCTTAATTATACAATATCATCCTAGTATTTTTAAGATTAAAGAAAAAAATACCTTGGAGTTGAACTCCATTTAAAGCTACAAAGACACAATTGAGCCTTTTTACATGGATCTTATCTGTTCAAGACTTTTAGAAGCCATTCGTTTCATGGTTTGTGGATGTTCGAGTATGCTCCAAACAGTAAAAAAATATATTTTTTTTTATCATTTTTAATGTAAAATACGTCTTTTCTGACTATTTTGAACATGCTCGATCATTCCATCAAAATCGGCCTCAAATTCGTTCTCTCAACGATCAAACTCTTATTTGGAATCATGGTTATTAAATCGTGCACCTATACGTAAGTGGGTCCCCACTTACATATCAATAAGGTGGAGCATGCCAAAATTTTACTTTATTTTGCAAGAATGCGACCCTACAATGTGTGCGTTGTAATTGTTGTGCCTGCACCCACCGATTTATTTAAAATGTTAAATTTTAAATTGGTCTCCATTAAAAATAAACCTATAGCTCTTCTTTTATATATTCCCATTTTAGTCTTTAAATTTTTCAATATTATTTTGGTTCATAGGTTCGAACTTTAATTTGATCCTCTAAGTTCTTATCGTACTCCATTCCAAGAAAACGACCATAGGTTCGAACTTTAATTTGATCCTCTAAGTTTTTATCGTACTCCATTCCAAGAACTCGTTTTCGACTAATTTGCTTGAAACTATTGCCTCAACCCGGACGGTAGTCACGCCTTAGAGCATATATTTAGCCATCCACCTTAAAAGGGTTTCGAATAAGATATTCTCCTAAAATAACGTGTGGCACCTGATTAATATTAGTACTTGGTTGATAAATTATTAGAGTCTGTTTGGAAATCATTGTATAATTATTAGGATATAATTATATGTATGTGTTATTACGTATGAATTAATTTTTTTATGATGTTTGATTAATATTATATAATTATGTTGTAATTATAAATTATTATGTTTGGTTTTACAGTTGGAATTTATAATATTAGATTATAAAAAATAAATAATATAATAAAAAAATTAAACTGTATAATTACACTAATTTTTATGGAGAGGTCAAAATTGAACTATATAATTACACCTTCCGAATTACAAGCAATTACATAATTTCAGATAATTACACGGTTTTTTAATTCCGAGATGGCTTTCCAAACATCCCATAATATTTTTTTTTTCCTTTTATGCTTAGATAAATCATAAACATGTAATCATTACTCATTAGAGATGATGCGGTGATTCAACACATGTTCCTTAATCATCCTTATTCTAGATAGAGGGTTCGATTTCTAATTTCTACGAATGAAAAAAAATTATGGCTAATTAACTATCGTTTTGAAGGTAAGTTATGGCTAATTAACTATCGTTTTTGAAGGTTGACAATTAAAACGAGAGATTACAATCGGAGAATAATAGGGAGAACTAAAAAGATCATAAATGTAGGTATTTCTGCCGCTTAGCTATAGGATATGGGTTTAGTGAGGCCTGTCATGGTTATGAATTGAATTTGGGGTTGGTAAGCGTAATGCATGTAAGTACCCATTGGACAAAAGAGAGGCTTTTTAACCTTTAACGCCTGAAAACGAAGGAACAAAATTGATTTTCCGAATCTAATGGTATACCCTATTATATATACGAATGTGTATAAATTAATTGCGTGCGGTCAGAGAGCAAGCCAGCCAGCATATAATACTATTAATTAGAAATCATAAATACGTTTTTCGATATTTATCATGAGTAACGGCCCTTTCATGAATCACGATCTCTATTCCCTCACCACACACTCTTCATTTCACACCATTTACTACTTTCTTTCTCTCCTTTTTCATTTTCATGCATATTTCTCTCGATCCCTCTCTTTATCCACGTGAAATTAACCCTCCCTCTCCTATCATTACTAATTCATGATCAATATGTTTATCGGATTTTACTCTGGCTCATATATACTACGCTTTAAAATGTTTGAAGTAATCGTGTAAACAGTTATTACGGTATAACCGTAAATAGTACTAGTAATTAAGACAATCTTCAGCGGTAAGGCTAACTTGTAGAGGTCATCAAAATTGAGAATTTATTTTGAAGTATAGTGTGTAAACATGAAATATAAAAACCTAAGGGCCTGTTCAGTCTAAAGAAAATGAAAATTTTCACATTTTTCACAAAATTCCAATTTTTTACTGTTCTTTTTCAATTTTTATATCTTTGAAAATTTTTAAAAAGATTTGTTCGGTACCCAATTTTTCGTTTTCTTTTTCAAAGTCAAACTCCCATTATCCCCTGAAACATCGTCTTCTTTAAAAGACTTCACGAAACCCGAGCTTCTTCCATCTCTCTCCCTTAATCATCTTCTGTAATCTCCACTATAATCATCAATTTCACGCCATGCTCTTCCATTATTTATCATTAAAACCTGATAATAAACCACATCTATTTGATTAATTAAAAATATCTGGCATTTTGGTTAATTCGCGACAAGTTCGGAGACCCAAGCCACATCTACCTGAACTTTCATCGGATCTTCTTCGAGGATCTTCGCAAACACGAGCAACTCCGACATCGGACCCTCGCCGCGTTTTCCTGTCCTTCCGTTGCTTTCTTTGACTAATTACAGCAAAGGGCCGACTCCACCTTCTTCAATTATTAATTGGGTATACTTTGAATTTGAGTTCGTAACACTCTTGTTTGAATGAACGAGCTTCGTCCAGCAAATCCCATCGGCGTAAAGATCGGCGACAGCAGAGATGAAGGTCGGCGTCGAGTAATTTTTTGGTTAAACTATATTTTGACCCCTATCGTTTCCTTTTATTTTCATTTCAGTCCTTTGAAAATTTTGAAAATTAAAAATTTGACTATCTCATTTTTCAAAGAATTTTGTGAAAAACGAAACTCGTCTACCGAACGAGTTTGCAAAAGAAAATGAAAATTTTGTGAAAAATGAGAAAATTTCCGAAAATTTCTGCCTACTGAACAGACCCTAAAAACTTTTTTTCTCTCTCTCCCATTCCTTCAACGACTTCTCTTTCTAATATCAATTTTTATTTTTATTTTTAATTTTATCGTAAAAATATGAGGTCGTGCTAATCATTATTTTTATCAATTTCCATTTATAAAAAATTATTAATGTTGAGACTCTAAAAGTTGTACAAAGCAATGGATTAAGCAAGTCTAAATTTTTTAAACCCTAATGTTTTCCTTTTTCTATATATATGAAGTACTAGGATAAGGCTCGCGACTTCATCGCAAGCTTGTGTATGTAAACATACAATGATAATAATAAAATACGGAAACCATGAGTACATCTTTGATCGGAAGCGGCTCAAGCTTGCTTCAATTGATCCAAGTGGCTCGTCAATTGGTAGATACACATCATCATTAAACTGAAAAAGTCAGATAACATTATCATTGCTCAGTTTGTAACTACAAATAATAATCTTCAACGTTTGACAATCAAAAACTGAGAGCATAACCTTCACTATCTGGTTATCCTTGCTAGATATGTTAACTGACAAGAAATGGATATTTGACATTTTGAGTTTCACTGATTCTATGCTCAAAAAATCGAAAAACTTGAAGGCAATGATATCAGAACATTAACAAAATAATGTTGTGATTATGTCCATAGGAGTAATTTGGAGAGTAAGGAAATACTTGTTAAGTACTGATTTTGCCATTTGAAAAAGGATACTTTGTACAGATGCACTATATACACCCTCTTTAGGAGGGCCAAAGAAAGTATCCGTCAAAACTTTGTTCACTCGTTAAATTTGCCAACAACACTATTCTCAAACAGGTCATCACATTTAATCTATAAAATTGACATATATATAAGTAGGCATTTATGGCAATTAGTGTAAAGAGAAGAAATTGACTAATTCTTACATGACATTCAGTTTCGTCAGGTCGATTATTTGCAAGTCTGCATGCAAGCAACATTAGCAGCGCATGACGGATTTGCGATGCACTCAGCAAGTTCTAGTCTGAAAATTTAAAGGACTACCTTAATAGAGTTGACATCATTTAAATGCAAACTGAACCCAATAGCAGTCTCATAATTTTAAACATAATAACCTTCAAAAATCAATATGAAATCTGAATGCAGATAAATGGGAAGGACTACGTGATGAACTAAAATTTACAGGGCAGTTTATGTTTAATTCCCACTTTCATCAACCTGCAAACAAAAACAAATATAAATTTCCTAAATAATACTTTAAAAAACAAAAACGCAGCACATCACAAGGATATGTATAATGATTCAATAAATGCATAGACTCACTTTCATTGAATTCTTTTTCATATGAAGTTTCTTCATCTTCTTTTCTTTCTCCTCCTGCTCTTTTAATTTTTAATTTGTCATATGTACTTTGAAGGTAAGAGATATCCAACTTGAACTCTGATGTGGTAAGATAATATGCAATCCTGCTAAAATAAAAGTAGTCTTATTAACCATTTATATCAGCTGTCAAAGAGGAAGCAAAATAAAAATTAAGAGCAAAGGAAACCCATTTATAAATTACACCTGTAATGTCTATCTGATAGTCAAGTGAACTAATTGCAGTAAAATACAACAGAAGTACAAAGTACAGATTATGCATCTGACCTTATGCTCCATAACGAACTTGCTTCAGATTATGCAGCCTAAATATTGCTTTTCTTTGCTTTAAAATCTTCAACATGCTAGCTTCATGATTTTTTTCTTGATTAAATAAATCAATTTCATCATCAATGCATCTGAGCTTATGCTCCATAATGAACTTGTTTCAGATTATGCAGCCTAAATATTGCTTCTCTTTGCTTTATAATCTTCAACATGCTGACTTCATGATTTTTTTTCTGATTAAATAAACCAATTTCATCATCAACTGAAGCTACAGAGAATGCATTAGTTGATTATAAGCATAACCATAACATAACTAATACATGAACTACTCCAAACGCTCATCTCTTAATTTGTCCGTAAATGTCACGCAATAATTCCAGGAAATAAATGGCAAATATATATTAAGAATCTTAGGGTTTAGGGATTAGAGAGAAAGAAATTTATATGTGCTGTGTTCAAACCGAGTCAACTCACTAAGTCAGCTCGACCGAGTCAACTCAGTGACTGATCGAGTTAACTCAGCCCAATCCAGCCGATTTCCAGCATGTTCCAAGAGTGAAAAAGCTTTCTCTCGTCGTCTCTAACCTCCTCCAAGCCAAATCGAACCTCGACAAAGCAAACCGAAATTTTGAGGTAAATTTCCAAACAAATTATAAATCGAATTAAAATAAAAACCATATCATTAAGTTTAGATTCATTGTAGAACAATATATTAAAGAATCGAACAAACGCCTCCAAATTTTTGTTCAAATGATTGAAAACCTAAAACTCGAATTAAAGTCGTTAGAGAGAGTCTCAGGAAAATCAAACCTTAAATTAGTAGTCCTCGACTCGTCCGCCGTCAAACCTGACCATAATCATCGGATTCTGGGCCGAATTCGACACGGCGACGAGTTATAGAGAAGAGAGTCGAGAGAGAGAGTTATACGGAGAAGAAAGGAAATTGTGAATGAACCGGTTCGATTAAGTAAGTTTTATAGTTGAGTTGAGCCGGTCTGAATTTTAAATGACTATTTTACCCTCCAGCCCTCGAAATATTTACAGTCCTACCAACAGTTCTGGATGGGCTGAGAGAGCCAGCCCAGTGCTTGCGTTTCTCAATATCAATATTCATGAAGTCCAGTCCGAAATACTGTTCACTCACCCCAATTTGACTCCCAACCCTAAACTGAAACCCTAAAATTGATATTTTTTTTCTTCTGAACCTAATAAAATCATTTTTATTCGATCTGAATCTATAAAAATTTTACCATAACTTAATATTAATATTACATATCTGATTATGTAAATTTTTTGTAATTAAGTAATCATATTTAATAAATCTTAAATTATGGTTTATTTAAATGATAAATAAGTAATTTCAAGTTATATAATTAGATAAATAATAATAACATCAATGGTGAGATTTGATGGAGGTAGAAGATTATAGGGCTATGAAGGCATGAATAGTGGTTTTAATAGTGATTTGAGTGTGATTTTGTAAAAGTTTGATGAATAGTGGAAAAATACTATTTATATGTGAGAACTTTTTTCCTTCCCTATATATGTTCTAACTTAATATGATGTGGTCAAAACTGAGACTAAAAGTCGGATCTCCTCGTGAGACGTTCTAATAACTTATTAAAACATAATGCTCCCTCTATTCATAAATAAATGACGTATCGTGCATGTGTAATTTATTTGTCAACGGAAAGAGGAATAAAGTAGTCTCTCTGTATCGCACAATAAAATATATTTTGATCAATACTAAACATCGTTTCATAAAATTCATTCTTATTCTAACTATTCTTTATAACCTTATCTTTCTATTAATTTTAAGAATTAAAATATAATTATTTATATCCATAAATATTTATAATTTTAAAATAATGAATGAATGACATATATATATATAATTTGTTCTATTATTAGTTATTTGTGTAATATCCACAATTTTCATTGCGCTGAGACATGATGTAGGGAGGGAGTGAAGTTTTAAATCATTTAAACAACCAAGTTAATTATAGGAATCCTTTTCACAATTCGTTGTCCAATCATCAATATTGGTCTTTCACCTAATCATATTCTGAAAAAATAGAAAAGAAAAAAATTTCCGGCCCCTATATATAACAACGTACGCCGCCTCTCTCCATTTGCAAATTCCCTTTCTACAATTGTAAAAAAAAAAAAAAAAAAAAAAAAAAACATTTCATCACAGTTCCATAAAAGAAAAAATGGAATTAGGTTTTGTCACAAAAGATACAACAACAAGCAGCTGGAAATGGGTCATAACAACACTTCCAGCTTTCCTTGGCTCAAAGAACCTATTCGATCCCTATGTCTTGGGTTTCCATCTTTGCCGTTTTCATGTCCCTTTCAATCATTACATGGTATTTCTCCTTTGGTGGTGTAGCATGGAAAAACGGTCGAAACCGAATCGGTCCAGTTTCTATATCAGGACCTTGTGGTCTACCCATTTTTGGTAGTTTATTCGATTTAAGCCGCGGCTTGGCTCATCGCTCTTTGGCCACCATGGCTTGGACATCAAACGCTACCCAGCTCATGGCTTTCAGCCTCGGCTTGACTCCAGTCGTGGTGGCTTCTGACCCGATTACGGCTAAGGAGATCCTAACTTCGCCTCACTTTGCTGACCGTCCTATCAAACAGTCGGCTAAGAGCCTCATGTTTAGCCGAGCTATTGGTTTCGCGCCGAATGGTGCCTACTGGCGCTTACTGAGAAAAATCGCTTCCACTCATCTTTTCTCACCACGGCGTATCTTAGCACACGAACCCGGTCGTTTGCTGGATTGCGCCGTCATGCTGCGCAATGTAGCGGAGGAGCAGAAGCGCAAAGGTTTCGTGAGTCTAAGGAAACATCTGCAGTTAGCTTCGTTAAATAACATAACTGGAAGTGTGTTTGGCAGACGGTACGACCCAGATATTAACGGAGCAGAGATGGAAGAATTGACAGAAATGGTCAACGAGGGTTTTGACCTCTTGGGTGCTTTTAATTGGTCAGATTATTTGCCTTGGGTTAGTTATTTTTACGACCCGTTTCGTATTAATGAACGCTGCTCCAAATTAGTTCCACGTGTCAGGAGATTCGTTCGAGGCATTATTGAAGAGCACCGACTCAGTTATAATAAGCCGAGTTGTGATGATAGTGACGGAAATTTCGTCGACGTTTTGTTGTCTTTTGAAGGTGAAGAAAAGTTGGAAGTAGATGATATGGTAGCTGTCTTATGGGTGAGTATCATTAATCTAGGGTTTAAATTTAATTTTATTCTAATTTTTTATATATAGCTTTAATTAATAATTTTATTTAACGTAAATAGTAGTCACTGATGATTTTTTTTTTTTTTATGTTTATCCATTTGAATTCTAACCTAATACGTTAATTATTAGATCACTGTCTTGGTGGGCGTCACGAACGAAATGATATTAGAAAACTGACATGGCGGAGGTTTTAAGTCCGTGGCTAATGAATGACTGATTAATTAGTGTTAAGTGGTTAATTAATTAATTTATTCAGTTAATCTAGGAGTATATTTAAATTTTGATTTAATTAATCATGTTGACCAAATGCAGGAAATGATATTTAGGGGAACTGACACGACGGCGCTATTAACTGAATGGCTAATGGCTGAATTGGTATTGCACCCGCAAGTACAACTCAAATTGCAGGAGGAGCTCCACAATGCTTTCCAAAACGGACACGTGTCGAATGATGACGTGGCGAAGCTGCCCTATTTGCAGGCAGTGGTGAAAGAGACACTTCGGATCCACCCGCCTGGACCACTCCTGTCGTGGGCCAGACTATCCACTTCAGATGTCCAGCTCAGCAACGGGATGGTCATCCCTTCGAACACGACGGCAATGGTCAACATGTGGGCGATAACGCATGACCCACACGTGTGGGAGGATCCGAACCAGTTCAAGCCGGAGAGGTTTCTGAATGATGCTGATCATGTGGATGTCCGAGGCGGCGATCTTAGACTTGCACCGTTCGGAGCAGGGCGGAGGGTTTGTCCGGGAAAGAATTTAGGGTTGGCGACGGTGAGCCTATGGGTGGCGGAATTGGTACGTGGATTCAATTGGGTTGAATATGATCATAATAAAGGGATTGATCTTAGTGAGGTTTTGAAGCTTTCTTGTGAAATGAAGTTTCCATTACAAGTTGTGGCCGTCCCAAGGATGAATTGATTAATAAGCCTAAGTATTGTTTGTCTACTTAATAATTTAGTTTTAGGGTTTTAATTAATTATTTAATTAATTAGCGTCTCTCAACTTTTTTTTTCGTCTAAGATATGTTAACGTTTAGGGTTTTATATTATTACTATATTCTATATTATAAATTAAGCTAGTTATGGATTATATGTGGTTTAATTACTTTTGATATTTTGACGTGGAAGTTTTGATGTTCATTCGAAATTTATATCTCTTAGATAAATATGATAAATGAATATAATATCAATATGATAAATATTGATAAATTTATATCTCTTATATCTCTTAGTTAAAAATGTCACATGTCACGATATTTTTTATTAGAAATATTTACGTGTTTTTTTCAATTAATTTTAAGCAAACATGATGATCGAACAAAATCAACTAAAAACATCCAACCATACATTTTGTGTATAAACTAATAAACATATTTAATTTTATACTTTCAAGGAAATTTTAAACTAATCTTTATAATTTCTAAAAATATAGTTGTAACTTATTATATTATTCATTTTCTAAATTATTCATTAATTTTTGTAATCTATGTAAATAAGTCCTTAGTTTTATAGAACTATGCAAACCAAACAAATTGCCCCAAACGGAACTAATTATTATTATTTAGTTCGGTTCGGTTATATTAAAACATAAAAACGGAAAAATGATCTCACTAAATAGAATTGGTTTGGTTTTGGGCATCCAAAAAAAAATTGACTAAAATAAGTTTATTTTTTATCGGTTATTATGTTTCTGAATAACCTAAACAAAAAAGAATTATTAGTTTGGTTCGGTTTGCATAGTTCAATGAAAGTAAGGACTAATTGAGAAGTTTCAAAGATATAGTATTATTTAGGAAGTTTTAAAAGTTCAAGGATCAATTTATATAAAAATTAGAAAATTTCCATAAGATAAAGATTAATATAATTTTTTTTAAAAGGTATGGAGAATAAAATGTATTTATACCGAATGAAGTTCAGCTCGGTTCAATTTTGATAGGTTTGATTTGGTTTGATTTTGAACACTCTTGATTAATGACGCTGATAAGCTTAATCCACATACGTCATCTTATAATTGATTTGAAATAATATGTAAACATATTTAATGGAAAAATATGTCATGTGATAATTTTTTACGATAGATAGGTATAATATTTTAACATATTCATCTAAGAAAGATAAAAATCTCGTGTGTAATACAAAAGAGATATAAATCTCGTTATGATTATATAAAAGGATATAAACCATAATATTTTTTATATTTAATTTCATGGAAAATGTGAAGAATAGTGTGTAATTGCATGCTTTCCCTTTAGATTAACTTTATGTTACTATTATTTATGGACTTGCATTGATGAGTTTTCAATTTAAGTAAAGTGCAACTTTATATCGTGTTTAATAGTTTTCATGGTCTATTTTTTAGAATTGCGGTTGATGAAGCAATTTGTCGACTTTTTTTTTTTCATGAATGAAATTGTGAATTGTAAGGAATATAAGATGGAGGCTCACCGCGTCGCACGAGTAAAGTTGTTAAAATGAGAATCTATTTGATGGTTTTAGATTGATGTGATTGATGATCGAATGAAAAAGAATACGAGTGAAATGAACGTAAGGATAGAAGAGAAAAAAAACACAACATTATAAAAGTAATTAATGAGATAAAATAAAGTTGTAACAAAGAGGGACATGGTAGAGGGACATGGTAGTTGAAGGGAAGGATTAATAATATTTAATATGTTGAAGTCGAATAGAAATTCTGAATTAAAATAAAAATAAAAATAAATTTAGAAGGTAGATTTTAGATGATTTTGAAAATCTGTGGAATGTTGGTAAACAGATCTATTAGGTGCGTTTGAATGATAATTCTTGAGGCATGACATATGTTCAGAAAATAAATTTGATGATATAATATTTTCTTGTAAATTATAATAAGGTACGATTAGGTACAATCGATACCGAGGTGAGATGAAAGTAAAAGCAAAGAATTGGCATTTCTATAGCACAAGTAGAAAGGTATCAATTATTATGATCTTTATTTTTGTGAGATAAAAGTAAAATAAAATGATTTATATTTTTATTATACGATAAGATATATAACAGTGCAAATTATGGTCAGGTAACATGAGGAAGAATGTCAATATTTTTATTATACGATGGATTTTCTTCTTGTAATATAAGGTATAATGATGCCGAATATGATCATATTATTCGGGTGATATAAAAAAAAAATATTGACATTCTTACCGTACGATAAGATACAATAATGTAAATTCTGATCAAGATCGTGTGATACATGTCCAGAATTTCACAACTCATAACATAATATGAGTATACTGTTGATCATCTATCAACATTTTAAAGTGCGAGTTGAACCAAAAAAAGGAAAAGAAAAACATTATCAATAACAATTTGTTTTCACAATCACAACAATTTATCTACTGCAACTAAGTGCATCTATTTTAGAGCAATCTTTATAAACAAGCCAGTTTAGTCTACTATTTTTTTTATAAAAATACCTAATACAATCTATCAATAAATTCCAAAATCCGCTGCCGAAGAATTGAACCCATGTCCTCCCACAAGAAGAAATGCCTAACCACTGATAGGCGAGTTTCGTCTAATCAGTTCAAACCTACACAAACCGCATTTTAATTCTAATGTATCACAATTTTTTCCATACCTATCTATAATCTATACAACTTTGTCTTAATGATATTTTCATATCTGATCATTCATCTTACATATCAGACCAGTCACTTAGCTCATTCTCGTAGAACAAGCCATCAACGATCTGGTCAATAAGGGGTGTCGATGAATGTGTTGCAGCTGATGGAGAACATAGACCCTACCCGATTTCGATTGCTCGATAACCAAGCGAAAATTGCCGCAAATGTGACTGCCCCAAGACACAAGCCTGCTGCTTCGATAATCCCTTGTGTGTCCATCTTACTGAAAACAGAGTTCCCAGTTACCACTTCTCGCGACACCGTTGCAGCGAATACAATCTGTGTACATATATTCACACCATTAATCAATAAGATTATTTCCCCTGGCATTGGATCATCACACACCTATAACAAGATATGGCACTAGATTGACCAAAAAATCTTTGAAGTTGCCAAATTGTTATGTATTTAGTTGGTTAATAGAAGCATCTGTTATGAAGAACTACCTGATGTAAGCTATAAAGCGTTCATCTAGAATGCAAATAGTCTCTAATTGTGTACTATGAAATTTTAATTTGAGTTTTTGAAATTTTAATTAAACTTATCATATTCTAAACTTGCATCAAACTTTTTACTACATATTAAAACTTAATAAATTACTGAATTTCGTAATTTTATTATAGTACAAAATTCGATCAAATAACATGGTCCATCGTCTACTGAGATCTGAAGTGTATCTTACAAATAAAAAATTGAAATATTTCAATGATACATTTTATTATTGATCAAATTTTAAATCTATTTCTCATATATATATTTTTTTAAATAAATTTAAAAAGAGATATTATTAATTTGTTACATCTTTAATTTTTACTATTCAATATTTTATATCATCAATTTTTATATTTTATTATTGTAAGACTCCCTCTATATTTTATATTATCAATTTTCATATTTTATTATTGTAAGACTCCCTCAAACCCTCTCGCTAATTATAGAAAAAACACTACACAAAGCTGCAGGTTTCAACGAAAAAGATTCAATTCCTAAACAAATACTATTTCCGTCACAAATTTTATATCGTTATTATTAATTTTTTCTTTTTTTTATATATATATATAAAATACATGTAAAAAGTGACTTTCGGATGGTTGGAATTCAATATTAATTTCAAGTGAATATTGACATAGCGATATAATTAGTCGTGAATTGTTTAAATGATGAGACGCGAAGCATGATCCATCTATGTATATAATCAATAACTCAACAAGCGAATAAATCAAAAGTCAATATATATATATAGTCAACTTTACCATAGCAAATCGACCAGAGATGATCTCAAAGTCACGACTTTTCCTCGTGCTTTCAATATATTCAGACAAGGTCTCGAAAAACTGGGAAGCCGATGATGACGAGACATGCTCATCTCCCCCGTCCTTTCTCTTCATCACCCCACCACCGTACGATCGTAGCGTACACAACCTCGGCTGCAACACTATTTTCCCTTTGCTCTCCACCTCTTGCAACTTATACCCTCTCTGAACCATCGGTCCAACCTTCATCATCCCCGTCGGTTTAGGAGTTTCCAAGTTGCAGTGAATTGCACGCGCCACCGTAGCCATTGGAAAGAGAAATAGTAGCGCTAAATTGATTCAGAGAATCTTCAGAGTGTTAGTTAAGCTTTACGATGGTGTTTGAATCTATTTTGGGGGCTCTTTATTCGTTTGCGTGTTGTAATGCTGGGGACCAAGAGATAATTGGGCTCGCTAACGTAACTATCAAAGATAAATAAAATCTAATCGAACCGAAATCGAAAGCTGGCATTTTAAAGTATGTAAAAAATGATTCGTTCGGTTTGTTAAAATATATCAAAATGATGATCGTATCGGTTTATTATGATTGAGATTGACCAATATTGATTGCATTACTTTATTTTAACTACCATTGACATGAAATGTGATTGTATTTTGTGAGTGGCCTGCTGAATCGTAAAAAATCGACAACAATCGAATCGAACCGATCGATGTTTGGACCGGTGTTAGGTGGCGTGTAAGTTTCAAATGGAGTGGGATGTGTCCTTTTCTCTTCCCGTTAATAAAATAAAAGAAAATAAAATAAAATAAAAAGGTCAGAATGGTAGCATGAAACTAAATGACGTGTCTATTCTAAAGGTAACGAAATGATTGACGTGTCAAGACGATTTACTCACACGTCCTTTAACGAAAGGCCGACATCGGCAACCTCATTAACGAAAGGCCTATGATAGTGAATTTTTATTTTTCGAAACTACCTATGATAGTGAAATTGATTCAATACATTATTATACATACAAGCCAGCCCAATATTAATTTCTGGATATCTTCTTTTTTCTTTTCAGGTTAATCTCTAAATACCTTTAATTCCGTAATCGAGTTGTTAGGTATAAGTAACAGTCCCGTCCGTTCGTTAAACAATAAATCCATATTTAGATGTATGTATAATCTAATCGTATAAATAATGAAAATTTGTATTTTAAAAAATAGATGTATAAATCAATCCTACAAAATAATTTATATTAAAAATTATTTAAATTTATATTAAATATTAAATTAAAAGAAATAAAATAAAATTATAGCATTTACAGACTTTAATTAAAAATACATGACAAGAAAAATTTATATCTATTTTAAATTATTTAAAGAATTACATCCTATTAAAATTTTATATCTAATTTTATTTATAATAAATAGAGTAAAAGCTCACATGGTCAAATTTGATTCGACTATAATATCTGCCATTACAGCAATTAAATTAGTTATCCTATAGTTTATAAGATGATTTTTTCTTTCTTTTTGATTTCGAAAAATATTGAGAGTACAAATGGTGTGAAGCTTGTATAGTTTGAGTATGTTGTCATGTTTTGATCATCAAATGAGTCATGTCATAACATAATATTTAAGATATAACGTTGAAGAATAAATTTATATATGAGAAGCAATCATATCGTAACACAATATTTAAAATATAACGTTGAAGAATAAATCTATATATCGGAAGCAATCATATCGATAAAAAATGTTGACATGGGCTTACCAACGCTTATAACACTAAAAGTATTAAAATTTACAAGATCAGTGACATGGAAGGATCGATTGACTCAACTCAAAGACACATGCCAAGATCAATGATATGGACATAACTAGAAAAATCAAAATAAATTTTGCGAATATAGATATAATCTAGTTATATGGAAATTAAATCAAAGACAATCATGAATCAAATGGACCAAGAAGAAGATTCGATTTCTTGAAGACCACGCTATTATATAAGGAAAGAAGAGATGGTTAATATGGATATAACCTAATTATGGATACTAAATCAGAGACAATTGTGAATCGAATGAAGATCAAGATAAAATGAAAGGAGAGATGGAGATCGTGATAAAATCATATCATTCTCTTCTAGGAGTGATGTTCAAGGTAAATAAGGATATAAATAGAAGACGTCTTCACTACAAGTATTCTTTTCACAAACAGAGCACGAGAAGGAGATTAAAGTAGAGTGACATCCATTCCACTCTAACTTTCGTTTATTGCCATAGATTATCCAGATTCATAGAGTGATGTATAGAGATCAGGAGTACTTAGCCAATCATTAGCTTTATTTTATAGGGTCCTAGAATAGGTTGGTCCTTAGTTTAGAATTTACATAGGATATTAATCAAATTACTATACAAAGTCTTGACGTGTGGCTTATACACGCATCTAAGTAGTTTGGAAATTACTCTCCCTATTGTAAGCAACTTCTACCCAGCCCTTTTGGTCCGCGGACTTAGGTGTTGGCTATATAACGCCGAACAACGATATATCATTAATTGAATAAATTTTAAACAAAGTTGTTATTTATTTCATACAGAATCTCTCGCGTTCAATCTCTACTATTCTTATTTTTGTTTAATCTATTTCGTGCCAAAAATTATAACGTCTATATGCTGCAACAGTTTGATATAATCTAAGAGAAAACAGTTCTATCCATCTAACAATATTTTTCAAGTCTGAGCAAATATGTATTTGTTTCAGGATTGTTAACACATCCGTCAAATCGTAACAACTGGTCGAGTTTCTACTCGTTGAGGTGTTACATCACTTAAATAAAACCAGCATGCTCAACTCGTTATTATTTGTTTGATTTGTTTATAAGTCTCCAAACCTCGACACCAGTCTTCGAGAGACTTATCCTTTATACGTCAGCCATTCAATCAGTCTAACTCCAATAGTTAGAACTGATTCACTCATAAAAGACTATAAGCACCAAACACATTCGATTAGAGATATCTTTATCACAAACAATTTATAGCACAAAATGATCTGTTAGATGTTTAGATCACCAGATCTATTGTTTCACTTATTGAAAACTGTTGCTGACGTGTCTGATTTAGTATTCATTTAACTGAGTCAAATTTGAAGGTTCTGATTCAGTGGCAACTCAACTGAATCAGATTAGATAAGCACTAACGCAGTATTCCATAGATTGAGTTGGTTCGACTTGAAAGGCACTAACTCAAGATCTGTACGATCGAGATAGTTCGACACTTGAAGCGCTTAGTGACGATAGTCATCGCCATCCGGAGGAAGAACTTAGGCATCATCAGCTTACTCAACTAATGCGCATCAGTAGGAGCTTAGGAGTCCACTGTAAGTCTAGTTCAGTTTCTACTAAACTACCACTTGTTTTATACAGCATTTAGTTTATTTGTAGACTGTAATTGATTTATAAGTAATGTTCTACTTGCTACTGACCAAGTACTAGTTTATCTTACACAGTTATTATATTCTGAATTCTTAATTGATTACTAATTTTAAATTGTGTTAGGATTTGCAATATTATTGTTTTTTACAGTTATAATATTTAGATTGATTCTGTAGTAGTTTGACTGTTTTGATAGTATTGATTGTTTGTTATCCGCTGGCGTTTAGTATCTAGCTTAAGAATAGGATTTTATATTTATGTTGTGTTTATTCTTAAGTAGATCATTTGTTCATCTGATTGAATCATTTTAATAAAATCGAAATATACACAAATGATTGTCATGTTAGGTTTGAATTGTAACTGGTTAAGTTGTCTCTTAGGTGACTTAATCGAAAAATGTTAGAACTATCAAATTTCAAATTTTAAATCTTGAAAAATAATTTTTAAAAGAAATAATTTGAATATCATGAGAATTTTGATTTTTTAGACTTGTTAAGTCAATCTATTTAGTCTATATATCTTATATATGAATAGAATTGTATAAAAAATAAGAAGAAAGGATTGTACGAAATATTTTTATAATAAACTAACTAAAGTAATATTCAGTAAATTAATCGATACATTTGATCTCTATATGTTTAATATATGACATTTTTAATATATTTTATATGGTTATATTACAAACACATTTTTATATTAATTTGTTATAATATTGATTTTTTTAACTCTTGTTATTCTTATTCAATATATTTTATCGAAAATTTAAAATAATTTAAATAAATTTATTATTTAAATGAATTAAAAGTTTTAAAATAAAAATCAACCATTGTTTATTAAAAAAAATTAATTGGAAAATATGCTTGTATATATATATTTAATTTCATTTAAATTAATTAAAACTTTAAAAAATAACCCATTTTTTATTACAAAAGAAAAATAAAAATTAATTGGACAATAAACTTAAATAGATAAGAGGCTTATTTAAATTTATTTTTTAAATTCATTAAAACTCAAAAAAAGAAAAGAAATAATCACCTAATTTTATTTAAAAAAATAAAAAATTAATTGGACAAAAAGTTGGTGAAAAGCTCCAAGATGTTCCAATTTAAAAACCTTATTTTTTTTATATATTCTTTATTGATTGATAGTACACTTATTTTTTTAAAACATAATTTAAAAATAAATATTTAATATTAATTTCATCTAAATAAAGTTATTACTGATACATATTAGTATAATCTTTTCAATTTGAAATTAATTTTTCTTACCATAAATATTTTTACTTTTTTCTAAAATATTAATAATTGAATCCGTCCGTTCACATAGTTATTATGCATAAAAAATATTTGAGATTATATATTTGAAAATTTATTTTAAATATTTTAAATACATATAACTAACGATTAGAAGAACTAAATTTATTCATATTATCTTAAAATTAAAGAATTTTTTTATGCTATGGTGATTGTTTTTTGTTTTTTTAAGTTTTAATTCATTTAAATAAATTAAAACTTATTTAAGTTTCGATTAAGCATATCAAATAGGAATAATAAGAGTTAAAAAATCAATAGTATGACTGATTAATATAAAAAATTTGCAATACGTACATATAAAATATATTATTGTCCTCTATAAAACATCTATAGAGATCAAATGCGTCGATTAATTTATATCGATCACGAGACAACGTCTGGATATTAGTCTAATATATATTTATTATTGTGAATACCCAACTGAAAATATACATGGATATAATTGTATTTATTATTGTGCCATAATATGCTTGATCTATGTAAATAATCTCATACTAGAAATGCTAGATTTGTAGCCACCCTATTCATAAGATTATATTTTTATTTGATGTTCTTTTTTTATTTTGGTGAAAGTAAAATTTTATTCATTCAAAAAGAAAACACTCAAAATATATAATTACACAATTCCTCAAAACAAAAAAAATACCTCTTATAATTCTATACATTTCAATTTCTCATTAAACTATTCACTATAGGACTGTCCATCCTAGATGCTAGTAGCACAACATTTCGAACATGCTTGATCACCTTTGTTGTACTTCCATGACTGCCAGAAAAAACAACATTATTCTGTTCAAGGCAGATGAAATACACCATGGCTCCAAACATAATTCTCCTTAACCGAGTCAGCCCTGACTTTCCTATAGCTTTCTTGCTAAACCATATCAACTCCTTGTTCCAATTT